>NW_028318004.1:1417500-1570000 GCF_062004578.1 Staurois parvus
CTGTCATTTGAAAATCATTAGGGACAATTGACTTCACATGTCTCAGATAATTAAAATAGTCATCCTTTTCCCTCAGAATGTTTCAAAGCGCATACCTCACATTTCTAAAACCAGAGCGTTTATTGACGTCCCTCAACGAGCGACATCATCCTGTCAGTGAGTCTGCTATCGTATGATTACGGTGCGCGGGGAGGAGACGGTTAACTGTGAAGTTGGTGAGCCAATGGGGCGTGAAGTACACTGGAAGAATCGCTAGGAAGAAAATATTTGACGTCTTAAAGTGAACCTATGCCTTACACATGCTGGCCACCTAACTGCCACCTTCCTCAGCTTGCTCCCCCCCTTCCCCAATGCTCTACGTGGCCTCCAGAAGGAAGAGAAGAAGCCCTGTGAAAGCCCAAAGTCACTTCTTGCAGCTTATACAGGGCTGGGGACACTCTCAACACTCCGCCCCCCCATGTGGGAGCACCAAGCCACCGAATGGCCAACTACCACATGGGAGTCATATGCTTGCATTATCTAGATGAACCTTTCTCTGTGCTCCCAACATCAAACAGGGCAGTTGGACAGTAAACAGTAGGTAAGTATGGAGGGTGGCTGTTTAGTGAATCTGTAACCCTAACACTAAAACTAGACCTCCTTGTAATGCTAACACTAACCCAAACATTAGTCCTTCCTGTAACCCTTACACTAACCATCACTATAGCTCTGACATTAACCCACCCTGTAACCCTAACACTAACCCACCCTGTAACCCTAACACTAACCCTCCCTTTAACCCTAACACTAACCCTCCCTTTAACCCTAACACTAACCCTCCCTGTAACCCTAACACTAACCCTCCCTATAACCCTAACACTAACCCACCCTGTAACCCTAACACTAACCCTCCCTTTAACCCTAACACTAATCCTCCCCGTAACCCTAACACTAACCCTCTTTGTAACCGTTACAATAACCATCCCTATAACACTAACCCCCCCAAACCCCTTACACTAACCCTCCCTTTAACCCTAACACTAACCCACCCTGTAACCCTAACACTAACCCTCCCTGTAACCCTAACACTAACCCTCCTTGTAACCGTTACAATAATCCTCCCTATAACACTAACCCCCCCTGTAACCCTTACACTAACCCTCCCTTTAACCCTAACACTAGCCCTCCCTGTAACTCTAACACTAACCCTCCCTGTAATCGTTACAATAATCCTCCCTATAACACTAACCCCCCCCCCACCCGAAACCCTTACACTAACCCCCCCTTTAACCCTAACACTAACCCTCACTTCAACCCTAACACTAACCCTCACTTTAACCCTAACACTAACCCTTTCCTGTAACCCCAATATTAGCTCCCATACTAAGCTCCCTGTGACTCTAATCCTATCTCCCCCCCCACACACTGTCTCTCATACCTCCAATTCGATCAGCTAAAAATAAAACAGAAGGGGATCCCTTCCCTGGGCAGATTGGAGGGCAGTTGGGTGTAAACAGACAGCCAGTCAGTTTACACCCAACCGCCCATAGAGAAGAGCGGCTGTGTCACTTATGCAGAGCGGACACAGGCCTGTCATCCATCCGCTCTATTCTGCTCAGTGGGGGATCAGCGGACAGACAGATCGCCCCGAGTGAAAAGGGGCGTAATCATTTTTGCAACCCTAAAACTAACCCTTCATTAAATAACCGTGTGAATCTCACACTATCCCACCCTGCATCCCTTACACTAACAGTACCTGTAACCTCAACACTAACACTATATGTAACTCTCAACGCAACCCCTTGCACATCCCTATCTTGTACTTCTAATACACGGGTAATAGAAAGAAGATATATCTGTGCTCAAATCCCAATATCTTATACATGTTCAGCTGCAACAAAGTAATCCCTCTATGGCCAATCCCTAACCTGCTCTGTAAAATGTCAATTCTACTGTGGCGCTAACCCCTTGAGGGCTGATGGATTTTCGCTGGGTCCCCCTAAGCTCTGCACAGCCAAGCAACACGCAATTCCACATATTCTCTCAGAGTCAGTAAAACAGTCCTTGAGCTTGTTTTTGCTGTTTTTATTGGGAGTTAACTGGGATGGGGTCTAGGGGAATATGGGATGCCCGAGGAACAGTAAACCTTTGAGGACAACTTCTAAGCAAAAATGTACAAAAATGTGGATCAGAATCAGCAACAGTCTTAGCAAGGAGCCCTGAGTGTGTACCTCCTCAGACCCCAGATGAAATTCTCCTCATCTACCCGGCTGTCCTTAGGGTATCCCTGGGGACTCCAGAATCCACTGTGAAGCAGTCCTAGATGAGAATTGGGTTGATATTGCGCCTGACCACCCTCTCCCTTCTGTGGCCCAGGGGGTGTAAAAGTACTCACATTGTCCTTTTCCTGCAGCTTGGTGGGTTGCAGCTGCCTTCAGTCCCTATGCTGGGCTGGCTCCTTCACTGCGGACAGGCTGTCCTCCCTAGGAGATGGTGGTACAGTGGAGATCCTTCTGTCTGCTCCAGCCCAGGGGCAGACTGACCATTTGGGCACTTGGGCACTGCCTGAGGGCCCGGGGTCAGTAGGGGGCCCCATGAGATGCTCCTAGTACCTTTCATAGGCTTTTTCGGGTGTGCTTTGAGTCTGGGTGAGGACACAGGGGCCCCATGATCCCCTATTGCCCGTGGGCCCCATGAGTTGTCAGTCTGCCCCTGCTCCAGCCTGTAGGTAGGCCCCCTTCCTGGGGCACCCCTCCCAGGCTCCACACTCCAGCACTTTCCTTCAGTCCATCTTCCAGCCAATTCCAACAACAACTTAGGCTCTCTCATGTGTAATGGCTGTCCCAGTCACCATGGAAGGCCTCCTGCCTTGGGACCGGCAGGTTCCCGTAAACATGCAAATCTAGGTCTCCTCCCCTCCTCTGCTCCTCTTCCAGAAAGTTCCAGCAATTTCTAGAAGGGTGGGAAGGCTCCAGAAACCCTGACCTGTAGAGCCCCCCAGCCTGTACTGAGGTAACCTCACAGCCTCACTCCCAGACTGGCTCATCCCACACTTCTAACAAGCCTCTGACTAAACACAGAAATCCTATCTACCTAGAGCAGTGGTTCTCAACCTGTGGGTCGCGACCCCTTTGGGGGTCGAATGACCCTTTCACAGGGGTCCCCTAAGACCATCAGAAAACACATATTTCTGATGTGTAAAGAGCAGCTATTGTGTAGAAAGCAGCTACCGTGTAGAAAGCAGCTGCTGTTTTGAAAGCAGCTACTCTGTTAAAAGCAGCTACTGTGTTGAAAGCAGCAGTATTGGAGGTAAAACGACACTCAAGAATTATAATTGCTGGGTAAATAATTTTATGGTTGGGGGTCACCACAACATGAGGAACTGTATTAAAGGGTCACGGCATTAGGAAGGTTGAGAACCACTGACCTAGAGGGTGCTACACTACAATAGACATAATGCCAATATAGGGCAAAGAGACACAAGTTAGAGGAAAGCTACAGGCTGGCCACTGACCGTCAATGCAATAGAAATATGATATACCTGTGCTCAAATCACAATAGACTGTACATGTATGTAATCTATTAACTGCTAAAGGAGTGTGACCGCATGCTAACACTAAAAATTCTGGATGAACCCTCTGCACACTGCTATATACCCTTTCTTGCAAACTTGCAATGAAAAAACATTGAAGTGCATATGACAGGGTGACAACACAGGAGAGAAAATGGGAAAGAGGGACAAGCGTTGTCACCCTATACTGGGAAGTGCCTGAACAGGGACCTTCATGGCAGGATTACCAGGTACTATTTAAAAAAAAGCTGCAGATTTAAAAAGACGGACAATTACTCTTGAAGCTACAGTTACATGTTTTAAGCAAATTTAATCATTGGGTTTACATGTGCTTTAAATCTCAGTTCTAAAAAGCCACCGTGTGATTAAATGACAGAGGTACTTTACATAAAAATGTGTGTTATCACTGCTATACCTGCTTGATGTTTTTTTCCGCTGCTTTGGATCTATTCTGGGTATCTTCCTAAAAATAACTAAACAAACAAATCTTATTCACATCCCTAGCCAGTAGAGACTCCCTAGGGACCCGGCACCTGCACCGCCTGTACACACATTTACATATTCACATTACACTCAAACACCATAAAAGAGACAAAGCTTCAGGGCTTGTCACACCTGTCCACTATTTAGGATCAAGATAACAAGAAAATGCTTATGTAGTGTGGCTTTGTGGAGCACCTAATGCCTCAGAGCACATTGGGAAGTGACAGAAAACGTATCAAAGCAATCAAAATGCTCTGATTGACAAGGCATAGGTGAGAATTTATGGCTGCTGTAAACACATAAATTAGAGAAACGTGTGAAAAGGGGAAACAGTTGGATAAGATGCTCACAGAGGATAAGATAGTTCGGTAGACACCGTTGGGTCTAAAAGTGGACCTCTGAGTAACTTTGCAAGTCTGTATGAGTCACCATTTGGAAACTCGGGCACTGCCCGAGGGCCCGGGGTCAGTAGGGGGCCCCATGAGATGCCCCTGCTACCTTTTTCATAGGCTTTTTTGAGTTTGGGCAAGGACACAGGGGCCCCATGATCTCCTATTGCCCGGGGGCCCCATGAGTTGTCAGACCGCCCCTGGTATGAGTAAAGTCCTAACATGGCACAATATATTGAAACTGTATACATTCACTGTCCACTTTATTAGGTACACCTTGCTAGTGCCAAGAAAATTTCCCCCACACCATTCCACCACCACCAACCTGAACCGTTGATACAAGGCATGATGGATCCATGCTGTCATGTTGTTTATGCCAAATTTTGACCTTACCAAGGGACTGACCATTTGGAAACTCAGGCACTGCCCGAGGACCTGGGGTCAGTAGGGAGCCCCATGAGATGCCCCGGTACCTTTTTCATAGGCTTTTTTGAGTTTGGGCAAGGACACAGGGGCCCCATGATCCCCTATTGCCCGGGGGCCCCATGAGTTGTCAGTCCGCCTCTGTGCACAAGTGTAAACGGACATGCAATGCCTCCTATATACTCCTGATGTTATAATCTATCATGGCCAAATACAAGGCATGATGGATCCATGCTGCCATGTTGTTTATGCCAAATTCTGACCTTACCAGGGGCGGACTGACCATTTGAAACTCGGGCACTGCCCGAGGGCCCGGGTCAGTAGGGGCCCCATGAGATACCCGGTACCTTTTTCATAGGCTTTTTTGAGTTTGGGCAAGGACACAGGGGCCCCATGATCCCCTATTGCCCGGGGGCCTCATGAGTTGTCAGTCCGCCCCTGGACCTTACCATCTGAATGTCGCAGCAACCAGACTGCCCATTCTCCTCTGACATCAACAAGGCATTTTCCTCCACAAGATTGCCGCTCACTGGATATTTTCTCTATTTCGGACCATTCTCTGTAAACCCTAGAGATGGTTGTGCATGAAAATCCCAGTAGATCAGCAGTTTTTGAAACACTCAGACAAGCCTGGCACCAACAATCATGCCATGTTCAAAGTCACTTAAATCCCCTTTCTTCCCCATTCTGTAGCTCGGTTTGAACTTCAGTAAGTCATCTTCACCACATCTACATGCCTAAATGCATTGGGTTGCTGCCATGTGATTGGCTGATTAGCAATTTGTGTTACCAAGCAATTGAACAGGTGTACCTAATAAAGTGGCTGGTGAGTGCAGATGAGCCCCAGAGGAACCCTTAAAATAATTTTCAGGTCTTGAGGAACCCCCACTAAAACCAATTAGTGGAAAATATGCCCTTTACATTGGTGGTCAGCAGGAAGAAAGTTCCCCTTACATGGTGATCAGCATGCCAGTAAAAATACTGTGGGCTGGCAGCTCTCCTGCGCCGGATCACGTACATGTACAAGATCTGACTGTTCCAGGTAGGGGACATGCGGGGACATGCGCGTGTGTCCGCCTCCTCGGCTGTGCTTCCATTCCCTCCAGCACATGACAATCAGATTGATTTATGGCCAAGATCTGCTGATCAGAAGAGCAAATGACAAGACAGAGCCCTGTGTTGGTAAACAACACAGATCTCTTTACTGACAGCAGCAATGTGCCCGTAAAAAAACAGCACATTGCTCTTTAAAAGCACCACACAGTAAACCTATTACACGTTGTTAGGCAAATAGTTAACCCTTGACCCTAAATATGTATATTATTAGCACTGATCAATGTATTAGTGTCACTGGAGATGTCAGTGTCATTTAGTCAGTTCCCACCCAGTGTCAGTTAGTGCAGAGTTTCTCAACCAGGGTACTGCGACACCCTGGGGTGCCGCGAAGAGTCCCCAGGGGTGCCGTGGCAAAATGGGGAAGAAATTTATCAATGCATCTAAAATACATTGTCCTCGCCACCAGTTACTGTATGTTCTTTACAACAGCACCAGTCTGCTGAGTCAATGCGCATGCAGATGTCACAGACACTCAGAAAGCACCTTGGCAGGGGCGGACTGACCATTTGGAAACTCGGGCACTGCTTGAGGGCCCAAGGTCAGTAGGGGGCCCCATGAGATGCTCCTGGTACCTTTTTCATAGGCTTTTTTGAGTTTGGGCAAGGACACGGGCCCCATGATCCCTTATTGCCCGGGGGCCCCATGAGTTGTCAGTCCGCCCCTGCACCTTGGGCAACATGCCCGTGTCCTGCCAACTGTTGTAGTCATCATTTGCTATGGGCCATCCCACGTGGCTTTATGGGAGGCTCGGCTGGCAGTCTGCTCTGTGCGGTGGTGTAAGGTGCTCTTCTGTTGGCAGCTGGAGCGGCACACTCCACTGATCTGTGTTACACATCGGCATAGCAGGAGCCTACCATCTTGGCGATGAGGTGGACTGAGCATCCATGTTTATGATGAGCCAGTAATTTATCATGAACATGTGAGTTGCCAACTTACTTTTTAACCATTAAACTTGCATCACAGTCTACACTTAGAGGCGCTGTGTTTCTTCCTTTGTAGCCTTTGCAGCCTAAGAGGTAGTCTATCAGTAGGGGGGGGGTCCCCGTGTCCTTTTGGTTCCTCTGTTAAGGAGCAATGCCGATGACAGCACTACGATCCACCTGCCCAATGGATTGTCTGTCCTGCTCGTCAGCAGAACCATTAGTCTGCAGTCTTTCTTGACACCTCCACACAAATGCCTGATCCAGCCCAGATCTCCAGAGTCCCTTCTCCACACACACCCATCCTCCGCCTCTTACCACCTACCTCCTGTAAAGTTCCCAGGTTTCCCAATATATATGCTACCACCCCTTTGCCAGCCCTTCTGGGAAATGTAGTCTGTTCACTCCTTGTCTGAGTGCAGAAGTCCTGCTACCAGCATACAAGTTCAACAAGGCTTTTCTTTCTAGAGTCTGGATAACTGAGCCACAGAACACTGCCATCTTATGTTTAATTAACATCCTGCAACCAGTATTAATGCAGGGCATTACACACGTCATTCAGCTAAGCAAATGACATGCAAGGGGTGTAGGGCCCATAATGTTCTATTAGAAAAAGTATAGTGCTTTATTCCCAAAGGGGAAAGGGGGCAGTCCTAGCACCTCATCACCGGGAGGCTCGCTGGCTGAACCCAGAAGACCTGTTGGGCCACACGATGACGTTACAATCAACTTGGTGGGCGAGAGATGGCAGAAGACAAGAGGATCTCAGCGGAATCTTTTGGGTGGGTGAGTATCTGAAATGTGTATATGGACCACCCGATAAGCGGAGTTACAAAAAAAATGAGGAGGCGAGGCAAGATGAGCTTTAAAGATAGCTAAAAAGGTCACTGGTGTCATGGCACTATCAGAGGTCAATCAATTAGCTCAAACCAGGGGCGGACTGACCATTTGGAAACTCGGGCACTGCCCGAGGGCCCGGGGTCAGTAGGGGGCCCCATGAGATGCCCCTGGTACCTTTTTCATAGGCTTTTTTGAGTTTGGGCAAGGACACAGGAGCCCCATGATCCCCTATTGCCCAGGGGCCCCATGAGTTGTCAGTCCGCCCCTGGCTCAAATTCAATTCCCTTATCCTTTCCCTTATCCTCTCACCCGTCCTCTCTCCCACCTTCCCAAAACCCTCCCGTCTTTCCCCCTCACCTATCCCCTTTACCCCCCCCCCCATTCTCTTCCTCTGCTTTTGCAAGCCCACTCCCTAATATCCTATGCATTACTTTTACTTATGGACAACAGCTCTGTTCCCCTGCTTCTACCCACCATTTTTATCCATACCCACTGCTTCTACCTTTATCCATTCTATAATAATTGTTGTTTTCTTGTTTACCATTGTAGGCAACATTACATTTCCTGATTGTTATGGTCCGCGTTTAATACCGGTATCTTTTTGATTTCTGTAACCACTTGAAATTATTTTATAAAAATCAATAAAATATGGAATAACAAAAGATGGTTCCGTCCTTCTAGAGAGAAAAGTTGATGAAGGCATTGCTAGGAAGAGTACTGTGATCTCTGCAAGAAGTAATAAACACCTGGAAGTGTTACATTTACACGCTACTTGAAGAATATCTCTGATGCTAGCATTTTAAAGTGGTAGTAAATTTATCTTGTACCTACAGGAAAGCCTATGATAAGGTTTACCTGTAGGTACTCTGAATATCTCCTAAATGTGCAGTATTTAGGAGATATTCCAATGTCTTGCAGCTGGAAACGTCACGGGCACATGCGCACTGCGCTCTCAATGGATGGTACACTTGAGTAGCCCGTCCATTGAGTGTCGGGCCAGGATCGTGGCTCCCGCATGCATGCATGGGAGTGAAGTCATTGCAATTTGGCCATTCTGAGCCCGCAAACCCAGAATGAAGACCGGTTGAAGATGGAATCTCTGTTAGCAGTGACAGCAGGCCACTGGAAGGAGCATACTAGCACATTATGGCTTAAACCTACAGGGGGACCAGCTTTTTTTAACAGTTTACTACCACTTTAAGCATTGCATTTGAAAATCAAGACCGGATTAGAAGCCAGGAGATAGACCATTGTGTGATATTTGCCCACTAGTGAAAAGCACCAGCTGTCACCAAATTTCTGATTTCAGAGATTGATTGAGATGTTAGAAATTGATGTCCAGTCACTCTTCTTTCCCCCCAGTAGACCATTCAGGAGACCTTTGGTGATTGACCACCTTCTTTCCCTTGGCGTCCTCAAAAGTTTCCCTTGCCAACTAAATTAATAAGTGACATAGAGGACCTCAGCTTTGAGAAAAGATAAGTTGAACTGAATGTATTCTCCCTTTAAACAATTAAAGCATCTGAAGGTATAACCTGGCATGGGGGAAGCATGGAAACAGGCACAAATAACATGTAAAACACTTTTTTGACACACCAGACCAGGGGCGAACTGGCCATTTGGAAACTTGGGCACTGCCCGAGGGCCCGGGGTCAGTAGGGGGCCCCATGAGATGGCCCGGGGTCAGTAGGGGGCCCCATGAGATGCCCCTGGTACCTTTTTCATAGGCTTTTTTGAGTTTGGGCAAGGACACAGGGGCCCCATGATCCCCTATTGCCTGGGTGCCCCATGAGTTGTCAGTCCACCCCTGCACCAGGCTCACAGGAGCATATTGATGAAAGCCATGCAACATTGACTCTGTACCTCCGCATTCACTACTGGGCAGGAGATCACTGCCTAGATCCAGTGTCAGGTGCTTGAACACAGGGTGGTACTACAGTGGGTATCCTTTTCTATTCTGTAGACCTTGCCCTGTCTAGCAAACAGGTATCAACACTACAAGTGTCATTAGTGTTTGGAAGATTCAAAGATTACAGGAGCCTTGCTACATCTGGTGGAAGACTGCGAGAATTATTGGACGTCTACCAAATTTTACATTAACTACTTTCCAACCAGCCACAGTACATATACTGCAATGGGTCGGCTCCTACAGGCACAGCTATCTACCTGTATGTCGCTGCGTGTTTGCAGGTTTTGGTCTCGCATGTGCGCCCCTGCCCGCCTACACCCCTGTGATTTGACAAATCAGGAGCTTGTCAGCAGGTCCCAGACAATTATTCATGGCTGGGACCTGCTGATCAGCTGTGTCAAATCATAGCCCAGAGCCCTGTATTGACAAACAACACAGGGCTCAGAACAGAGGGAACGATTGCCTTCTTTCTTTTCCCTGTAAAGCAGGGAAAAGAAGCAAATCATTGTGTAGTAAAAAGCAGCACTTATTTCATACATTAACACTAGTTAGGCACACAGTTAACCCCTTGATTTTTCCATAGATGTTAACCTCTTCCCAGCCGGTACCATTAGTACAGTGACAGTGTATATTAGTAGCACTGATCACTGTATTAGTGTCACCGGATATGTCATTGTCATTTAGTCCGTTTCCACAAAGTGTCAGTTAGTGTTAGATTACCCACTGCACTATCACAGTCCCACTATAAGTCACTGATCACTTCCATTACTAGTATGAGAAAAAAAAATTCCAGTATACAGTATATATCATAGTTTGTAGACCTAATAACTTTCACGCAAACCAATCAATATATACTTAATTAGATTGTTTTGCCAAAGACGTAGCAGAGTACATTTTGGAGTACATTTATGAAGAAATTTGTTTTTTTTTTCTATTTTTTATTGATTATGTTTTATTGCAGAAAGTAAAAAAAAATATTTTTTTTTTACAAACATTTCAGTGTATTTTTGTAGATATAATAAAAAACCCAGTGGTGATCAAAGGTTAGGTAAACATTTTCTGGAGCTCAAGTGGTTAACTGTGACATTTCTGTATTTGGAAAACACTGTGGAATTAGCTGCATGCACAAAATTATTTTAATTAAGGGCACGTTATTATTTTAGGTACTTACAGTATATAGCACCATCAATTTTACTCAGTGCTTTACATATATATATTGTACATTTACATCAGTCCCTAACCCTCAAGGGGCGTACAATCTAAGGTCCCTAACTCATCCATAAACATATTAGGGCCAATTTAGAGAGCATCCAATTAACCTACCAGCATGTCTTAGGAGGGTGGGAGAAAACCAGAGTACCCGGAGGAAACCCACACAGACACAGGGAGAACATGAAAGTTCCAGGGAGGTGGTGCCATGATTGGTATTTGGACCAACGACCCTAGTACTGCCAGGCAGAAGTGCTAACCATTTAGCCACTGTGCTGCCAGGATTTTGATGGTTTGATGTAACAAGCCTTTGCAGGAGGGTCCAAATATAGTAATAATGTCTCTTAAACAAACATGTTGACTTGGTCATACATTCACACAAATGGCACCATACAGGAGATGACTAGGAAAAGGGGTATTTGCCATCCGGACCAGTACTAAGATGATATGTTGGGCCGGTTGCCCTGAGTGGAGATACTTCACCATTCAGACCTCAATCAGAACAAGACCCAGAGCCAGCCCTAATGGGCTTTATATAACTATCTGCACTCTGTTCAGACCTGCAATCACAGAATCTGGCAGAGGAAAGTCTTTCAACAACAACCTTTCTTACCAGCTCGGAAATGTGTGAACAAATACAGAGAGACATAAAGTGTTGATGCTGGAAGATGCTGTACAGGTGTTTCAGAAGGGTGAATTGGGGGGGGGGGGGGGTGAGATTGCCCTCACCTTGCAGAAAATTAGAACCTAATGCTGTAGATCCTAGGTAACAGGAGATGTTGAGTCTATCCTAAGTGGAAGTTGAAGAGTTAGGGTGCTGATGTTCATTTTAGTGCCTCATCTAAAGGGGCTTGTGGATACAAGAGTGACTCCCCATTAGGAAATTCCTAGTCCTTAAGATTTAATGCTTATTTGCCCTCAAAAAAGAGCCGGCCCACACTCGAAGGTAGTTTTATTACTTTACTTAAAACCAGGGGCAGACTGACAACTCATGGGGCCCCCGGGCAATAGGGGATCATGGGGCCCCTGTGCCCTTGCCCAAACTCAAAAAAGCCTATGAAAAAGGTACCAGGGGCATCTCATGGGGCCCCCTACTGACCCCGGACCCTCGGGCTGTGCCCGAGTTTCCAAATGGTCAGTCCGCCCCTGCTTAAAACTTGGTATGAAAGATGGGCAGTGGCAGAATACCCAAAACTTTAGAGAGGCTCCTGCAAATACTTATCTCATAGTCGCTGGGTGAGTCTCTGCATCCAGGAGCATCCAACAGCTTCCTTTGGAGTGTAGCAGCCAAAAAATTGGAGGTTCTAGCAGTTCTCATAGGCCTTCATGACCTCAAGGCATACAGCTTGCTCACACACAGAGGAAATTCCCACTCCAACCATGCGGCCTCAATTCAGGCACACAGCCTTCTCAAAGGGGAGGTTCCACCTCAGAAAGAAGATCTTTGTTTCTGGGGAAGAGGGGTAACTATGGACGCCTCTATTCCTCAAGGGAGGGAAAAGGAACTCCTCCAGAAAATCAGCTCCCTGTTTTTGGCAAAATTAGGCCCAACTTACTGATGACACGTTCACCAAGAGTTGGCCAACTGACAGAACAGACAAAGTTCTATATACCCACCCCTGAAACAGGACTCTGGAGGCTTCTCAGTGAATTGTCTGGCAGATGATGTGGTGCAGTGCTCTGCAAGAAAATCCATACACAAGCAGCTGCACACTAATGACATCACTCCTCAGTAAAGTTTATTCAGAATACATTTCACTTGGATTGGGCTTAATGGTAGAGATGGACACTACAATTAAGCCTCATCCAGGTGAAAAGCATCTGAAAATCATGGCTACAGCTGGGTGTAGCCCATTTGATGTTCATCTCCTGAATAAACTTTCTTGAGGATTGACATCATTGGTATGAGGCCATTTTTGGATGGACTTGCAATGCTCTGTAGTGAGGAAAGACTACCGCAGCCACCTCGGCCCAGAGGGGCTGAGCAGATACAGTGCAAACAAAGCAAAGCACATTAGGGCTACCAGGGGCGGACTGACAACTCATGGGGCCCCCGGGCAAGAGGGGATTATGGGGCCCCTGTGTCCTTGCCCAAACTCAAAAAAGCCTGTGAAAAAGGTACCAGGGGCATCTCATGGGGCCCACTACTGACCCCGGGCCCTCAGGCAGTGCCCAAGTTTCCAATTGGTCAGTCCGCCCCTGAGGGCTACTAAAGAACATGTCCCTACAATGTGAAAAGGTCACAATAAACTATGTTCTTTATGAACACCCACCTTTCACCATGCCCACCACCTTTTTGTGGCACACTTTCTTTATCCCACATAAATATTTGTCTACTATGAAAGCGTTATTTGGTTTTGTATACCCCCTCCTTACTGCCAAGCCAAAGGTTCCCAGTCCTCACCTGGACCAGGGGCGGACTGAAAACTCATGAGTCCCCCGGGCAATAGGGGATCATGGGGCCCCTGTGTCCTTGCCCAAACTCAAAAAAGCCTATGAATAAGGTACCAGGGGTATCTCATGGGGCCCCCTACTGACTTGGGCAGTGCCCGAGTTTCCAAATGGTCAGTCCGCCCCTGACCTGGACTATGGTAATACATGATGATACCACACAGGCAATTGTTTCAATAAATGGGCAACACACAATCATTCAAGTACATAAATAACGAACATTAACTACAAACTGGATGTTGTCACAGCAGATATGCAACAAACAATGGCAGCAAACAGGCATTGGTCACAATGCACGAGCAACAAGAGGCATTGCTGGCAATAGGCAGGTATGAAACGGGCAATGATAGCAATACAAAAGCAATAAAATGTAGGGATTATCCCATACAGTTTGGACCCAAAAACCACTTAGCTAAGTGAATCGAATCATGGTAGCCACACTTTTATTAGCATTTTTTGAAATCATCGTTCTATTCTGTGAGCAGCTTAGAATCTCACAGCTAATTTGCTCACCAACAGCAATAAAATCAGAACAGAGCAGCAGACAATGACACACTAAGCAGTGTATCAGACCATAGGAATTGAAGAAAATGAGGAAGACAGAATTGGAGGCATTAATTACATAGACATATATACCTTTATCTGTGAATACAGTCAATTTAACAATAATAAAAAAGAGATAATTGCTATTTTCTGAGCAAAAGTGTTCATTATTGGAGGAAAAAACGGAATTAATACTTTATGTTAAAAAATACCTGAGTGTAAAGATATGGAGCAAAACAGTTATCAAAAATAAAAATGCGCATGAGTGATACGTACAGCTGAGGAATGTGATTGATCGGGATTACAAATGATGTTTTATGCAATACAGAGATATAGCTAACGGATGATTGCTTGTTTGGAATGATGTATACAATATTTGAAGTACTACTACAGCTACTAAATCAATCTATCTTTCCAGCACCAAAGGTTCCATGCTTACAGGCTGCAGTGATAGGCAAATAAATATAAAACAACTACTACAGTTCTCTGTTGCTGCTTACAATGACATAGAACATCCTTTCTTAACCATGATTTCATGGAACTTTGGGGTTCCTCTAGAGCAGGGATCTCCAAACTATGGCCTGTGGGTCTATTCTGGCCCAGTACAAGATTTTATTTGGCCCTCTGAAGGGCCCTAAGAAGGGACTCTGATGGGGATCCTGATGTAAGGGGGATTCTGATCTAAAGACGTTCTGATGGGGACTCTAATCTAAGGGTGCCTGGATGGGGGCTCTGATCTAAGGGTGCTCTGATGGGGGCTCTGATCTAAGGGTGGTCTGATGGGGACTCTGATCTAAGGGTGCTCTGATGGGGGCTCTGATCTAAGGGTGGTCTGATGGGGACTCTGATCTAAGGGTGCCCTGATGGGGGCTCTGAAATAAGGGTGCTCTGATGGGGACTCTGATCTAAGGGTGCTCTGATGGGGACTCTGATCTAAGGGTGCCCAGATGGGGGCTCTGATCTAAGGGTGCTCTGATGGGGACTCTGATCTAAGGGTGCTCTGATGGGGACTCTGATCTAAGTGTGCACTGATGGGGACTCTGATCTAAGGGTGCTGTGATGGGGTCTCTGATATAAGGGTGCTGTGATGGGGGCTCTGAACTAAGGGTGCTGTGATGGGGGCTCTGAACTAAGGGTGCTGTGATGGGGGCTCTGAACTAAGGGTCCTGTGATGGGGCTCTGATCTAAGGATGCTGTGATGGGGGCTCTGAACTAAGGGTGCTGTGATGGGGGCTCTGATTTAAGGGTGCTCTGATGAAGACTCTGATCCAGGGGTGGACTGACCATTCGAGCACTCGGGCACTGCCCGAGGGCCCAGGGTCAGTAGGGGGCCCCATGAAATGCCCCTGGTACCATTTTTATAGGCTTTTTGGGTGTGCTTTTAGTGTGGGCAAGGACACAGGGGCCCCATGATCCCCTATTGCCTGCGGGCCCCATGAGTTGTCAGTCCGCCCCTGCTCTGATCTAAAGGTGCTGTGATGGGGGCTCTGATCTAAGGGTGCTCTGATGGGGGCTCTGATCTAGAGTCTGACTTAAGGGCTGATGGGCTCAAATTTATTTCAAAACTTTTTGTTTTGTTTTACTGAATAGTTTTTTTAGTTGTTCTAAATCATATCAAGTTGATTACAGAACAACAACAAGTAAAACTTATTCATTCATTTAAATTTGATTTATTCATTTATAAAACACATTTGTTTTGTCCCGGGAATATTTTTAAAATATACAATGTTGCCATTGTACTGAAAAGTTTGGAGACCCCTGCTGCAGAGATTGCTAGAGGTTGTTGAACAGTGAGCAATTTCTGCTTCCCATATAAGTTCCTATTGACACCAATGATCACTTCAGCTATCTGTAGATGATATATGCAAGGGGAGTTCTTCCCACTGACCAACAGTGTAAGAGGGGCCTTTGCCCACTGACCACCAATGTAAGAGGGGCCTTTGCCCACTCACTGAAAATCTAAGGCAGGGGGCTTCTTCCATCGACCATTAATGTAAGAAGGGCCTTCTCCTGCTGACCACCAATGTTGGAGGGCCATTCTCTCACTGACCGCCAATCTAAGGGGGTCTTTTCCAAGTGACCACCAATACAAAGGGAGCCTTCCCTCACTGACTGTCAATGTAAGGGGGCCTTCTCCCACTGACCATACATATAAGTGTGCCTTCCCCCACTCACTACCAATCTAAGGGGGCATGTCTCCACTGACTACCTATGCAAGAGGAGAATTCTCCCACTCATGTAAGGGGGAGGGGTTTTCTCCCACTGACCATCAATCTAAGGCCCCATTCACACTTGAACAATTAGTAGCTCGAAGCTCCAAAACACTTGAGAAGAAAAAATCAATTATTTTCAGTGGAGGAGATGGTTCACAACTCCACTCCAAGGCACCTGAAGCTAAGCACCTGAAGCTCAAACATGTTCTGGAGCTTTCTTTGCAAATAAAATAAATACACAAATAAATAAAAATAATCATAAATAAATTAATAATATGTAATAATAAATAAATAACCCTCAACCCTTTAAAAAAATAGAAATTATATATATATATATATATATATATATATATATATATATATATATATATATATATATATTTGATAATAATAAAAATAAATAAATAAACACCCAAACCTGAAGAAACATTTTTTTGAAGGGTTAGGGGGTTAAGGTTAGGGGATACTTATTATTTATTTTTTTGTTTATTTATTATTACATATTATTTATTTTATTTATTGATGATTTTTCTTATTTATTTGTGTATTTATTTTACATTTATTTATTCTTTTTTTTATTATTATTAACACCCTAATAAAAAAAAGAAATAAAAGAAATAAAAATATTAATCACTAACCCAAATCCTAACTCCAATACCTAACCCCTAATCCTAATCCTAACCCCTAATCCTAATCCTAACCCTAACCCTAAAACACATTCCTTATTCTTTCAGCCACAGCTTTCTGTTCAGGACAATCTACTGTGAGCTGTAGATATAATGATTATTTGCAGCGGTTTCCTAAGACCTGTGTAGATGTGTGTATATCTCTGTGTTTATGTCAGTATAATTTCCCATATCCCTGTATATTGCATTCGCTAAAATGCCCATCTAAGAGTTTCTTTGGAACTATTAACACTTTCTGCTGACACCGCCAATTGTTCCACATCCTTACCTCTCTAACAGTAATGAACAGGGGCGGACTGACCATTTGGAAACTCGGGCACTGCCCGAGGGCCCGGGATCAGTAGGGGTTCCCATGAGATGCCCCTGGTCCCTTTTTCATAGGCTTTTTTGACTTTGGGCAAGGACACAGGGGCCCCATGATCCCCTATTGCCCGGGGGCCCCATGAGTTGTCAGTCCGCCCCTGGTAATGAATCCCCTATGCAGTTTAAGGTTGAACCACTTCTCCAGTTTCTGTGAGAGGCCATGTGTCTTCTTAAAGTATTACTAAACCCAAGACCCTGCATTCCCCATATCTGGTCTCCTAATACACGCTAATATTCTGCTTTCTGAAGCTTGGCATTGCATGCCATTGCTGATCCTGTCATCTATTAGAACCCTCAGATCTCTTTCCATCCTGGAATCCCCCATTGGTTCTCCTCCTAATGAGAAACTTGCAATAATATTTTTGGCCTCCAAGGGCATTACAAAACATTTTTCAGTGTTAAACCTCATTTGCCATGTAGTTACCCACCCCTATATTTTATAGAGGTCCTCCTGTAAGGTTTCTATATCCTGCTGTGATGTCATTGACCTGCTTAGCTTTCTATCATTAGCAAACACTGAGATTGAACTAGTCATCCCATGCTCTATATCATTTATGAATAAATGAAAACATTATTGTTCCCAGGACAAAGCCTTGGGGTACCTCACTCACCACTCCAGACCATTTTGAGTACATGTTATTTATCACCACCCTTTAGACGCGCCCATGTAACCAGTTTTCTATCCAGGTACATACCCTATGGTCTAAGTCAGGAGTCTCCAAACTTTCTAAACTAAGGGCCAGTTTACTGTCCTTCAGACTTCAGGGGGGCCGGAAGTTGGTGTCAGTGGGAGGAATAGTACCCCATCGCTGGTGTCAGTGGCAAGAATAGTGGCCCATCATTAGTGTCAGTAGAAAGAAGAGCACCCCATCATTGGTATCAGTAGAATGAATAGTACCTCATAGTTGGCATCAGTGGAAGAAATAGTGCCCCATCATTGGTGTCAGTAGAATGAATAGTCCCCCATTATTGGTGTCAGTAGGAAGAATAGTTCCCCATCATTGGTGTCATTAGAATGAATAGTACCCCATAGTTGGTGTCAGTGGAGGCAATAGTACCCCATCATTGGTGTCGGTAGGAGTAATAGTGTGTGTGTAATCCCTACGCGTTACGCCATAGGTCACATGGCTTCATCAGGGGGTTGTTGACCTATGGCATAACGCGTAGGGGTGGGGCTACGACATCACTCGGCACCAGAGAGCAAACGGCAAGCATACACGCTGTGCGGCACACACAGGCAAAGGATTTTTTAATACCAAAGCGCTTTTTAATTTTATTCCATGTGAGTGCATATATTGAGCATTTAAATAAAGGCAAAGTTTTATAAGGATAAAGCACTATGTCCACATTTCTTTTTTACTTCATGACACTGAGGAACATGTAAAGAGGAGTGAGCAGGGGATCCTGAGCAGCTCAAGGAGGGAGAGATCCCTGCAGGGATAACGAGTGTATAAGGAGAGAAGCATTGTGGAGTACATAGGAGGTATCCAACATCCATTCCATGCTGCAGCAAATTCTAGCAGGTTCCATGTATGTGAACAAAAAGTGTATTAAGCCTATCTGTTAGGCTTGTAAGGAGGTGAGCGCATATCTTTAATGATTTAAGGATTCACGAAAAGTCACAATTGGTATGTTTGGATCACGTCATCACAAATATATTTTTTTGGACTATTATTTGAATAATGGGACTGATTTTTATTGTGATTTTTATTTGATTCACATCATATTTAATTTAACATTTATTTATTTATGGTATATTGTTTGATTTTTATGGATACAATTTGAAGTCACTAATTTATCAGTTGTTGTTGGAGATTGGGAGCGCAACATTTTTTAGTTATATGGTAGGAGTAATAGTGCCCCATCATTGGTGTCCATAGGAAGAATAGTGCCCCATCATTGGTGTCATTAGAATGAATAGTGCCCCATAGTTGGTGTCAGTGGAAGGAATAGTGCCCCATCATTGGTGTCCATAGGAAGAATAGTGCCCCATCATTGGTGTCATTAGAATGAATAGTGCCCCATAGTTGGTGTCAGTGGAGGGAATAGTGCCCCATTATTGGTGTCAGTAGGAAGAATAGTTCCCCGTCATTGGTGTCATTAGAATGAATAGTACCCAATAGTTGGTGTCAGTGGAGGCAATGGTACCTCATCATTGGTGTCGGTAGGAGGAATAGTGCCCCATCATCGGTGTCCATAGGAAGAATAGTGCCCCATCATTGGTGTCATTAGAATGAATAGTGCCCCATAGTTGGTGTCAGTGGAGGGAATAGTACCCGATCATTGGTGTCGGTAGGAGGAATAGTGCCCCATCATTGGTGTCCATAAGAAGAATAGTGCCCCATCATTGGTGTCAGTAGAATGAATCGTGCCGCATAGTTGGTGTCGGTGAAGGGAATAGTACCCCATAGTTGGTGTCAGTGAAGGGAATAGTACCCCATCATTGGTATCAGTAGGAAGAATAGTGCCCAATCATTGGTGTCCATAGGAAGAATAGTACCCCAACAATGGTGTCAGTAGAATGAATAGTATCCCATAGTTGGTATCAGTGGAAGGAATAGTACCCCATCATTGGTGTCAGTTGGAAGAATAGTACCCCATCATTGGTGTCCATAGGAAGAATAGTACCCCATTATTGGTGTCCATAGGAAGAATACTGCCCCATCATTTGCATCAGTAGGAAGAATAGTTTGTGTCAGTGGGAAGAATACTGTCTGGTATCAATGAGAGGAACAGTGCCCCAAGAGCCGGATAAAGGCAAGCAAAGGGCCACATCTGGCACCCGGCCGCAGTTTGGAGCCCACTGGCCTAAGCCAACAGACCTCAGTTTGTGAATTAAGTTTGAATTAAAAGTTATTCACTTTGGATTTTTTTTAAGGCTTCTTGTTTTACGCCAGTTCTAGTTGGCAGATTCTTCATATTTATCTCAGTCTTCTGTCCATATTCTGCTTCTCTTTTACTATCTCTGTAGATGTGCACAAGCCAAAAAATCATTTTCAGCCAAGTTGAAAAAGCGGTTTAAAAAAAAAAAACATAAATAAAAGGTATGGCTCCAATTATTTTACCTAAGTAGACTAAAACATGGGCTATTAGGCCCTGTAAAATCCATAGGCATGCTTTTCTAATTAAGCAGATTGCATAATAGCAGAGAAAGAGGACAAAAAGGAGCAGAAAGGATTCCTACACATCTAATGATCCAGCCAGCATCACAACAGGCAGACTTTCATGTCACGAATGTGGATTGTTTGCAGATAAAGGAGAAATGCGCTATAATGTCCCTTTACTGAGTGGGGAAGACGAGTAGAAGACAGCCAGTGAGCAAGGCCTCCTTTGAAAGTATAAAAGTTTTCAGCAGTTCATAAACTTTAGTTGCTTAACGTTTAAAGATGCCAGAGAGGGAACTGTTGTGTGGAATCAGTTCCTATAATTAAGGGGTCAGTCCTTTCAAAAATGTATGCTATTAGTGGAGTCTGGTGACCTAAATATTACATTTCGGCTTGGTTTGGTATCTATCTATCTATCTATCTATCTATCTATCTATCTATCTATCTATCTATCTATCTAGGACTATCTATCTATCTATCTATCTATCTATCTATCTATCTATCAATCTATAAATGTATTATCTATCTATCTATCTATCTATCTATCTATCTATCTATCTATCTATCTATCTATCTATCAATCTATAAATGTATTATCTATCTATCTATCTATCTATCCATCTATCCATCTATCCATCTATCAATCTATCTAGTGATCACAGAATATTTTCTATGCAATCTGTCTCAATTGCAAATAATCATTAAAGCAGAACTATACTGTATCTGAGCACAACAAACTGAAATCGCCATTTAATCCATTTTTAATAATCAACGTAAACGCATCCATCCATGTCTCCATTCTTAATTTTGTTGAGAAGTCGCTCTGAAAAACACCCCCTCTAGCATTTTTAGTTGCAGCCATCTGGAGTAAGGGCAGATGATTCACGTAAAATGTACTTTCTGGAATCCATCTGCCCTTAGCTCAGGCATGCAGGCAGGGGGTGTGGTTAGCTGAGAAAGCTCTTCCTCCTCTCCTCCTATGAAGACTCCTGGGATGTATGACATCATTTTGGTCTAGGCCAGAAACCAGGAAGCAACTGGAGAAATGTAAAAAATATGTGTAAAACAAGTAAAGTAGAATATACTTTCCTATCTATTTACTAATGCTAGCAGCATAAGAATTAAACATAGTAAATATTGATTGAGAGAGTTCAGTTCTGCTTTTAAATGGTAACTCTGTCCCAAATTGTTAAGCATTTTGGTAGATAATGGAGGGTTAAACTACCTACTGTGGCCATTATAAAGGGAGGGGGGTTCTATCCCTGTTGGATTTTTATTTTACCTTATGGTGGGGGGAGGGGACACCCATAACTCATAGGTGGCAAGAAACTGAGACTGGAATTGTGGCAGGGTGATTGTACTGTTAGAGCATTCAAAATATATAAGAGAAGCCAGGTACTGACCTAGCCATCTGTATCATAAAGTATCATTTTGGGTAGACTGACCTTTAACCACTTGCCCTCCAGAGGATTTACCCCCCTTCCTGACCAGGCCATTATTTTCGATACTGCACTGCATTACTTTAACTGACAATTGAGCGGTCATTTTTTAAAATTATTTTTCTTTTCTATATTAGTAATGGCGGCGATCAGCGACTTATAGCGGGACTGCGGGACTGCAGCGGGCATTCTGACACTGGGGGGGACTGACTAACTACTGCTGACATCCCAATGACACTAATACAGTGATCAGTGCCAATAAAAAGCACTGACACTGTACTAATGGCACTGGGCAGGAAGGGGTTAACATTTGGGACGATCAAGGTTAACAGGGTTAACTGTGTGCTGTGTGTTTTACTAGGGAGACATGCTGTGCAGAGAAATACAAAGCAGCATGTCCTTGGTGGCAGGAGGGAGAACTCTGTTGTTTACACACAGGTCTCTCCCCTGTCAGTGTTAGTTGGCAGTCGCTGTGACCCTGTATCGCTGTGATTGACATCTGTAGCCGCCAATGTCACCACGGGTAGGGTAATGTGCTCTACCCCCTACCCAGAGATGCAAATCACGTATATACACGTGATTTCGTGCAGCCGCGCCGCCCTGTAGCAGTACTTCTGCTATAGGGAGGAGGGAAAGTGGTTAAGTTCACTAATCCAGGCCATTGTGATTAGGAAAGCATATAATTGGACCAAGTATGTATATATACACCCTGTTCCAAATTATTATGCAAATGATATTTTTCTCATTTACCTAAATAATTGATGTAAATAACAGTCAGCATAATTCTCATGTTATCAACTATTAAGAGTACAATTCACATTTTATTGAACAAACCTCCTAATGATAACAGGATTTTTGTTAAACATAAAACACTTCCAATGACTGTTCCAAATTATTCCGCACAGTAAGTTTCAAAACACTTTATAGGTTGTAAAGAACTGAAAATTGTCATTTGTTGTGTTTGCAGCATATTTACTGAAATCAAAAGCTATTTCAATCAAACTTTTAACAACATTTTAACTTTTTACACATTTGAACCGGTCACGTTACATTGTAACATAGGACCCCTTGTTTGATAGCAGCTTCACAAGTCTTGAATCCATTGAACTTGTGAGTTTTTGGACAGTTTCTGCTTGAATTTGTTTGCAAGATGTCAGAATAGCCTCCCAGAGCTGCTGTTTGGATGTAAACTGCCTCCCACCCTCATAGATCTTTTGCTTGAGGATGCTCCAAAGGTTCTCAATAGGATTGAGGTCAGGGGAGGATGGAGGTCACACCATGACTTTCTCTCCTTTCATCCCCATAGCAGCCATTGATGCAGAGGAATTCTTTGCAGCATGAGATGGTGCATTGTCATGCAGGAAGATGATTTTATTATGGAAAGCATAGTTCTTCCTTCTGTACCAGGGAAGAAAGTGGTCAGTCATAAACTGAAAAACTAAATATTTAATCTTTGTGACACTTAAATAGAATTTGCATAATAATTTGGAACAGGGTGTATAATAAAGAAAATGTTCACAAAAAATCCATTTCCATTCATTAATAGTTATTTCAAGGGTTTTTTTCCTCTGAAAATGGGTACAGGAACTCAAGCACAGCCCTCCAAAACCATCTCACCCACATACACCCTTCAAACCGCATCACATAGTGGGTGTGGTCAAATTTTGCTAACAGTAGGAGGGTTATTACATGCCATGAGTGTACCATGTACAGAGTACACTCCATGCAGAGTTCTGGGGTCAGCTACATACATAGAGCAGAGTTCAGGGGTGCACTGCATACAGAATGCAGAGTTCTCATAAGATCTTGTATTCTAAAAGCAAGGATGTTCATGGCAGTCTGATTAGATTTTATAGTAATAAATCTCCCCAGTTTGGCACCCCATAAAATTACAGACCAGCTAATCATCTGTGTCATGAAGCTTTTGCTTTCAGCTGATGGTCAAAGTGTTACTAAACCCAGGACCCTGTATTCACTATATCTGGTCCCCCACAGTACACAGAACATGGAAATGAAATTATTTTAGTAAATATATACTGCTAAATATCTTTTCTCATCAGCAGTTAGAGCAGTCTTGTGGCTTTTATCAGTGTCCAGCCCAGCACTAGCTAAATCTTGTAGGAGGAGTTTTCTTTCTGCTCTAGGACGATGGAAATCCACTGACCTCTGTCTGGACAGTGCTGGTTGTCCCTGTGCTGATCACATGCATTTTCCCAAGAAAAATAACCTCTCTAGCAATACACACCAAATTGAGCATGTACATGTGACCACGGGTTCAGTCTGTATTAGGTGCTCATTTCAACAAGAGGTGGGGCAGAAAAGACAGGATCAAACAGCCTTTTTACACATTGCAGAGGATTAACCCCCACAGTGAGTATAACAAGCATGCTTTACTGCATATACAGACTGATTTTACTGTTGTGGGTTTAGTAACATTTTAACTTCCTATGTGGTCATGGTGAGCTTGGTGAATAATAGCAATAATTTGGAGCATGTCACATCACAAACCCTACTAACCAGAACAGAGGCATAACTAGAACTAGTACCCTGGTGCAAGAAACCATATTGGGATCCCTTGACCCCCAGTTGGGGCCCTTCCCTCCGAGTTCGATGGCAGAACGCCACGGACGGTTGCAAGTGCGACTTTTGTGACCCTGGTAGTTTTGCCACAGGTGGCAGTAGCATTTTACTTTTGTTATTTTACTATTTTTTTAACCATTATTTTTTGCAGTTTTATTTTTTATTATTTTTTACAAGTTTTTAGGAGCATCGTTGAGGGGTTTTGGTGAGATATCAGGGGTCTAAACAGACCTCTGATGTTTAACATTTGAGACAGAGAAAGGAGATTGAGGACACAGTCCTCAGACTCCTCAAACTCCATCTCTGTAGCCTTAGCAGCACAGAATGAATGGATAGGAATGGCTCTGCACAGAGCTTCCAGTTCATTTACAAACTGAAGCATAGAAAACACATATTACTATGCTTTTGTTATGAATGGACAGAGTCAGTGATCGGTACCAATCATTGACTCTGTCCATTCAGAAAAGGCAGGGGCCAGTAAATTACATATTACCCGCTCTCCATCCTGACATATCCCCCACAGCAGCCGGCAGGAGAGGGGAGAAACCAGCAGAGCTGTGGTGGCGCGTAGACGGAGGGCCAGGAGAGCACACAGGGGCCCTGTGGCAGAAGAAAGAAGAGGAAGCTGGATAGGAGGGGCAATGGGTCAGGCATATAGAAGAACCATTCCCCTCTATTTCCCTCCTGCAGCCACTGAATACCGGGAGGGAGAGAAGGAGAAGCATGTGGGAGAGGGGAGGAAGGAAGCCAGTAGAGCTGCCGGGGGAGTAGACGTAGGACCAGGAGAGGACACGGTCTTCGGGGGCGGAAGGAAGAAGAGGAAGCTAGATAGGAGGAGCAGCAGGGGAGGTATATAGAAGAACCAATATTACTGAATACCTGTGGGAGGGAGAGAAGTAGAAGCAGGCGGGAGAGGGGAGGAAGGAAGCCAGCAGAGCTGCGGGGGGGAGTAGACGTAGGACAAGGAGAGGACACAGGGGCTTGAGGTATATAGAAGAACCAATCAGGGGCAGACTGACCATTGGAGAACTCGGGCACTGCCCGAGGGCCCGGGGTCAGTAGGGGGCCCCATGAGATGTCCCTGGTACCTTTCATAGGCTTTTTTGGGTGTGGTTTGAGTGTGGGCAAGGACACAGGGGTTCCATGATCCCCTATTGCCCGCGGGGCTCCAAGAGTTGTCAATCCACCCCTGGAAACAATATTACTGAATACCTGCGGGAGGGGGAGGAAGGAGAAGCAGGCTATCAGCAGCAGCAGGAGGAAAATTGAGGGGATTGTTTCCTCAATATGCTGCCCCCATTGCCCCTTCTATTCAGGTGTACAGGGAAGCCACATGGACCCCCTAGAGCATGGGGCCGGGTTGAAATTGCGACCCCGGTAGATATGCCCCTGAACCTCCTGAACATGAAACCCAGTTTGCTCTGGATCAGAGATGGATGAGAGAACTCTGTGGTGATGGATACTCTGATATGTTGGGGAGACTCTGGTGTGATGGGAGGACTCTTTCATGGAGGTACTCTGATATGATGGGGGCTTTCATATAAAGGGGTACTTTGATGTGATGGGGGGAATCTGTCATAAATAGGGGACTCTGATGTGAAGGGGGTCTCTAAATTGATGGGGGGACCTCCAATGTGAAGGAGGCTTCTGATGTGAAGTTCATTTCATGAAGGCAGTTGTGGGCATCTTCCCAGACCTCAGGTTTCCTAGCATTGTTACATTGTTGCAGATAGTTCACTTTTTGGCCTGACCTCCATTATCCTCGATGTTATTCTGCCTCTTTACTGTCCAATCAAAGTCAGCAGAGCAGCACAACGACTAATATTTGTTATCTATTGTGTGCACTCGAGCAAGCGATTGCCTGTTTGCACTTCATTAAATCCAAAGGAGCAAAGTGATATGTACATTTAGCAGTCCTGCTCAGTTATCAGAATGGACTTTTTAACTCTTTAACCACTTGCCCTCCTGAGGATTTACCCCCCTTAATGACCAGGCCTCTTTTTGCTACTCAGCGCTGCACTAATTCAACTGATAATTGCGCGGTCATGCAATGCTGCTTCCAAACAAAATTTACATCCTTTTTTTCACACAAATAGAGCTTTCTTTTGGTGGTATTTGATCACCTGTGCGCTTTTTATTTTTCACGCTATAAACAAAAAAATACCAAAAATTTGGAAAAAAAACAATATTTTTTACTTTCAGCTATAAAAAATATATAGTAAACTCAAAGTTAGTTATAAATTTAGGCCAAAATGTATTCTGCTACATGATTTTGGTAAAAAAAATCCCAATAAGTGTATATTGATTGCTTTGTGTGAAAGTTATAGCGTCTACAAACTATGGTATAGATACTGCAATTTACGCCATTTTTTTGCTATACAGCGCTGCGCTAGTTTAACAGACAATTGCGCGGTCATGTAAATGAGATTTACATCCTTTTTTTTCCCCACAAATTGAGCTTTCTTTCGGTGGTATTTGATCGTCTGTGCGTTTTTAATTAATATAAAAAAGGCTGACAATTTTGAGGAAAAAAAACTATATTTTGGACTATTTGCTATAAAACATGTCCAGTAAAAAAAAATGTAAAAATCAAATTTAGTCATAAATTTCTGCCAAAATGTATTTTGCGACATGTCTTTGCGACAAAAAACCCAATAGGTGTAAATTAATTGGTTTACGTG
Organism: Staurois parvus; assembly: GCF_062004578.1. NCBI lineage: Eukaryota > Metazoa > Chordata > Amphibia > Anura > Ranidae > Staurois > Staurois parvus. The sequence goes on from NW_028318004.1 coordinate 1,444,400, forward strand.
AAAGTTATAGCGTTTACAAATGGCGGGAAAGATACTGGGATTTTTAATTTTTTTTATACTAATAATGGCGGCGATCAGTGACTTATGGCGGTGATCAGCGACTTATGGCGGCGATCAGCGACTTATGGCGGGACTGGGGGACTGCGGCGGACATTCTGACACTGGGGGGGAACTGACTTGGGGTCACTGACATCCCCAGTGACACCAATACAGTGATCAGTGCAAAACAAAAACACTGACACTGTACTAATGGCACTGGAGACAAAGGGGTTAACTTTATTATTCAGTGAAATGGTTAACTGTGTGAGGGGAGTGTTTTACTAGGGGGCGGGGGATGTACTGCACGGAGACACACTGATCCGGACAGATAAACTCTTCTGTCCTGATCAGCGTGTCAGGAGCTGTCAGGGAACTGACAGAAAGCACAGCTACTGCAGCTGTGCTCTCTGTCACTGATTGGCGCTAATCGCCGGGACATAGCTGGTAAAGACCGGTTGTGACCCGGCGACTGACATCTGCGGCCGTGATCGGCGGGACAGGTAGGGCGGCGGCGCACCTCGCGTGTGCCCCATACCTGTTTTGAAAACACACATTTTAAAACGTGGTTTTGCCCAGCCGTGCCACCCTGCCGCCGTATTTCTACAGTGGCTGGGCGGCATGTGGTTAATATGTGCATACTGTTATTTTGTTTTATAAGTAAACAGAGAACTGAAAAATACACCGATATACGATTTTTTTCATATAGTGCAGAGAACAGTGAACACATCCCTGACCCTAGAAGAGGTTGCAATCTAAAGTGCCCATACAAACAATAACGATTTTCTTTAGGCTTGGTTCCCACTTATGCAGTTTGCTTTTGAACCATTTCTGCAGTGCTTTTTGCGGTGTGTTTTACGTTCGTGCATAGGCATTTTTTGAGGCACTTTGCGTTTTTTTTTTTATGCTTTTTTTGCCAAGTTGTTGGGCAGATTAAAAAATTAAAAACGTGTCAAAAACGTATCAAAACATGTCAAAACACACTACATGCCTTTCTGCTACGTTTTAATGTAAGTCTATTGAACCAAAAATGCACTGTTTTGTGTTAAAAAAAAGTTGCTGACCCTTTCCAAAAATGGAGCAGCTGAAAAAAAAGCATAGATGTGAATGTGTCCCATAGGAAACCATGTTTAATGGACTGTACTGCGTTTTTGCAAAAAGCACCAAAAGATGCATAGGTGTGAACCAGACCATACCAGAAATGGGTATAGTGGACCTACATCAATTATAATTTTTCATAATAGGTGCATGCCTGCTAAATGATGTTTGAGTGTAACACTGTCAGGCAGGGGCGAACTGATCATTTGGAAACTCGTGCACTGCCCGAGGGCCCGGGGTCAGTAGGGGGCCCCATGAAATGCCCCTAGTACCTTTTTGATAGGCTTTTTTGAGTTTGGGAAAGGACACAGGGGCCCCATGATCCCCTATTGCCCAGGGGCCCCATGAGTTGTCAGTCACTGCCTGTGCACGCTCCCTGGGAGCGTGCGGCGCCGCGATCCGGTGCCCGCTGTGCTCGCTGTATGGGACCTCTGTGTGAGGTCCCGATCATATGATCACTGATTGGCCAATCAATGATCACATGAATAGTAGTAAGCAAGATGTCACTTCTGACATCAGTGCTTACTACTAGTAAAATCTGTGAATGATCACAGAGGTCACATGGTACAAGACTATTCACAACAGCCTTGTACCATGTGACAAGCTGTGACCAATCACAGCTCTCACAGTATTTCTCAATGGCTGCAAGAATGCAGCCAGAGAGAAGGAGAAATTATTGCATTTACAGCCTTAATGGGTGTAAAAGCAATCAGTGTAAAAAAAAAAAATCTTCATCACCCCCCACAAGTAGTACAGTGTCACTATGGTCACACTGGCACACTGTACTGCTAGGGTGACAGTATGTTAAAAAACACAGTACTGCTAGGGTGACAGTATGTTAAAAATATATATATAAAAAATAAAATAAAAATGTAAAAAAAAATTTTTTTTTTAATTATATATTTTGGTTATAAACTAATTTGGGTTATTTTTTTTTACTAAAAACATAGTTGAATACATTTTGGCCAAGATTTATGAAGAAAGATTATTTATTTGCAAGATTTTAAAGGAAAAACACTTTTTTTCAAAATGTTTGGACTTTTTCAGTTATAAAAATCCCAATGGTGAATAAATGCCACCAAAATAAAGCTTTATCTGTCTCAAAAAATGCAAAAAAATTCATATGGGTACAGTGTTGCATGACCGCGCAATTGTCATTTAAAGTGTGATAGCGCTGAAAGCTGAAAATTGGCCTGGGGAGGAAGGGGGTGAAAGTGTCCGGACTTGAAGTGGTTAAGCTGTCCCCAGCCATTTTGTTTAAATGGCTGGGGATTCCCGGCCAGTAAATAATGGCATCACTGGCTGCTAAGGATGCAGCGGTGCCTTCTTTAATGAACACAGAAGAAAGAAACTGTCATATATAATAACAGGAAAAAAACCTGCTACCATATACAGTATGAGGTTTGGCTCCTGCCAAACAAGCAATGTTCCAGGACCTCATCCCTACTTTGATCTCACCACAAAGTGTATTTGGCTCTCCTTCTAGATCAAATATATGTAGTCATATTGGGTGACCCCCTATCTCTGAAAGCACCTCCACTGTCATGTACCTGGTAGTAAGCCTGATGTGCAGAAGAAGGCTTCTTGTACAGCTCAGGCTCATGAGTCACTGATAGTGGAACAGTAACCACGAGAGCATGGCAAGGTATGAGTGCCGTGATCAGTCTGGTGGACTGCGTGGGTCACTTTTGAGGTCTCACTGGAAGGATGTCTGGAACAGCTGGCGGCAAGAAGGAGTCTCAGCAGAACATGCCGGCAGTAGGCCGATATCGCAGAAGGGCAGATTGGTAGCGGACAGGCTGGTGGCAGGTAGACAGCACAGCAGGACAGGCTGGTAGCGGACAGGCTGGCGGCAGGTAGACAGCACAGCAGGACAGGCTGGTAGCGGACAGGCTGGCGACAGGTAGACAGCACAGCAGGACAGGCTGGTAGCGGACAGGCTGGCGGCAGGTAGACAGCACAGCAGGACAGGCTGGTAGCGGACAGGCTGGTGACAGGAAGACAGCACAGCAGGACAGGCTGGTAGCGGACAGGCTGGTGGCAGGTAGACAGCACAGCAGGACAGGCTGGTAGCGGACAGGCTGGAGGCAGGTAGACAGCACAGCTGGACAGGCTGGTAGCGGACAGGCTGGCGGCAGGTAGACAGCACAGCAGGACAGGCTGGTAGCGGACAGGCTGGTGGCAGGTAGACAGCACAGCAGGACAGGCTGGTAGCGGACAGGCTGGCGGCAGGTAGACAGCACAGTAGGACAGGCTGGTGGTGGACAGGCTGGCGGCAGGTAGACAGCACAGTAGACAGGCTGATAGCGGACAGGCTGGAGGCAGGTAGACAGCACAGTAGGACAGGCTGATAGCGGACAGGCTGGAGGCAGGTAGACAGCACAGTAGGACAGGCTGGTAGCGGACAGGCTGGAGGCAGGTAGACAGCACAGTAGGACAGGCTGATAGCGGACAGGCTGGAGGCAGGTAGACAGCACAGTAGGACAGGCTGGTAGTGGACAGGCTGGCGGCAGGTAGACAGCACAGTAGGACAGGCTGATAGCAGACGGGCTGCAAGCAGGCAGATGTACCAGATGAAGACATGTTAGACTGCAGAGCTGTAACAGGCTTGGTGAGCAGAATGCAGGGTCAGACGAGCCGGGTTGGCAACAGATAGGCAGATCAGGCATAAATGGCAGACAAGAGAGAGATCGGGTCACAGGCCAGTGTCAGCAATGGTGGAGGCAGATCAGGCAGAGGCAGTAGGCAGAGGCAGAACAAGCCAGGGTCAGGGCAGGTAGCAAACAAGCAGAGTCAGAAGCAAGCCGGGTCAAGATCAGAGGTCAAACACGGGAATCTGGATATATACATACAGAAGCTGCAGACCAAACAGCAATAAGCCAGTGCAGTGACTTCAATGACTGGGGGGAGTGCACATGCGCTCACACCTATGTACATATTTCTGCGCATCTTCCCGACCAGTTGCCGGCCTGCGTATGCAAAACTTCACCTGCGCTATGGCCAAGCCTTTCCTGACATCCACTTTGGTAGAGAGATGCCAAATCTGGGCTTTCCAGATCAGACCTTTTTTTCTAACATTCAAGGATCCAGATCCAGTACCTTGCTCCCACCTTCACCTGGTGAACCTCATAGAGGCTCTCACCTTTTCCCACTATATCCAAAACTAATATCAAATGTTTTGGCTGGCATCCTAGGCTATTTCTTTTGCACTATTGCAAACAAGTAAAGGATCTACTGTATGGATATCTTGGCCACTCTTACCAGAAACAGGGCATTAAACAAAACCCCCAAAAAAAACCAAAACTGTCATCTGAGATTTGCAGATCCCTTAATATGTCTCTTCCAGTATCCAGGAAACTGGAGCAAACTAGGAAATGTACACAAGCATGGGAGAAGATCTACCTTTAAGCAGGGACTATTCTTTATAGGGATGAACCCCATGATCCATGTGCTTCAATGCATCATCTACTAAATCAAGGGTCTCCAAACTTTAGGGAGGACAGACTGTGACCCGTGGGAGTAGAAACTGGTGTGGGGCCAAACAATACCTCATCATAGGTGTCAGTGGGAGGAATAGTACCCCAACATTGGTGTCATTAGATTGAATAGCAATTGGAATAATGCCCCATCATTGGTGTCATTGGCAGTAAGTATGTCCCATCATTAGTGTCAGTGGTGGTAATTACTGTATGTGCCATTGCTGGTATCAGTGGGAGAAATAGTTCCTTGTATCATTGGTGTCAGTGGTAGTAATTATGGCCAATTGTTGGTGTCAATGGGAGAAATAGTTCCATGTATCAATAGTGTCAGTGGCAGTAATTATGGCCAATTGTTGGTGTCAGTGGGAGAAATAGTTCCTTGTATCGTTGGTGTCAGTGGCAGTAAATATGGCCAACTGTTGGTGTCAGAGGGAGGAAGAGCTCTTCATATAAGTGGGAGAAATAGTGCCCCAAGGGTCAGATAAAGATTAGCAAAGGGCCACATCTGGCCCCCCTCTGGCCACAGTTTGGAGACCACTGTACTAGATGGTAAGCCACCATGCTCTCTGGTCTGGCTGGTGATTTGGATGACTCAATGGATTGAGACTAAAGCTCCTAGACAGAGAATGTATAGTATAATGTTCCAGGAACCAATATAAATGAGGCACTAGATGGATGGATTGGATCATGGTAAAGCACAGTGGCTCTGATAAGCCTGTTCTCAACAAAAACAGAGTATCCCTCAAACAGGCGGTCATGATTTGAAGATTCACTTATATAAAGTCCAATGTGAGCAAGAAACAATAGGTCTGAGAGTCCAAAAGCTTATCCTATTAATATTTGTTTAAAACAACATAGAATAGTCATTAGTTTCAGGGCTTCAAAGATCTATCCCTTTTTCAGGGATAAAAAACAGGTATAAAATTATATTGATTCAATTGGTACTGGGGTTTATCAACTTATAAATATAAAAAAAACCTATTAAAAACCAAAAGGATTTTAATCTAATATCAACTCATATACAAATATAAAAATCATGACAATATTGATATACAAAACAAAAAAATAAAACAAGATAAAGTTCAATTGTTACTCCTGAAAATAATGAAAACAATAGTCTTGTTTAAAATTGGATAAAATAAAATATTTGGATAAAATAAAATGGTCTCCTATATCAGATACTGGAGAGGCATGGAGTAGGTATTTAGGTAGATGAAAAAAATTGAGAATTTTTGTGTGAAGGGAATTGAGAGATTTTGGAAAACTGTTCACATTTTGGCAAAATACATTGGAGTCAACGGGCAAGGAAAAATGATGCTGGTTTTTGATGTTTTGGAGTTTAAATATCCAAATCATATATCCAAAAAAGGAAAAACCCCAATGGCTAAAGTATACACTAAAAGAAAAAAACACCTAAATAAAAAGAAAACAAACTCAATAGCTAAGCAAGAGAAATTGAGTTTCCACTCCAGTTAAGTTTTATCATCGGCAAATAACTCCACTCATCCATTGTAGTAGACTGAGTAGCCAAGCCAAGCATACGTAACTGTAGACTCAAATGTTTGGTTTCTGTAGAGAAGGCAATATTATATGGCACGCTCCAAATAAAATATTGGGGTGGATTTTCCAAAATGCGGAGATTGCAAAACCTGGTGCAGCTGTTCATGGTAGCCAATGAGCTTCCAACTTCAGCTTGTTCAGCTAAGCTTTGGCATTAAAACCTGGAAGCTGATTAGTTTCTATGCAGAGCTGCACCAGATTTTGCATTCTCCATTTTTAGTAAATAACTCCCAAAGTGTCATTCTGAAGGCCAAGTAACTATTTTTCTCAAAAACAGAGTCCAACGGTGGTAGGTAATTCTCTTGTTTTTGGTACATTTTAAAAAGCATGTAAACCCTAATGCTGAACTTCTCTTATCTGTTCCCCATTTGGTCTGCTAAATATATAATTAACCACTTGCTCGCCTCCCCTATAGTAGAAGTACTGCTACAGGGAGGCAGGGCTGCGCAAAATCACATATATATATATACCTGATTTGCATTTCCGGGTAGGGGGCGCTCACGCACCACCTTACCCGGTCTGCCATTGACGGGATGTCAATCACTGGGTCCCGGATAGAGATTCCCCACCGGCACCCCAGCAATCATCAGGGAACGCAGACAGGGGAGAGACCTGTGTGTAAACAACAATGGTCTCTCTCCTGCCAGCAAGGACATGCTGCTTTGTATTTCTCTGCACAGCGTGTCTCCTAGTAAAACAGCACAATGTTAACCCCTTCCTGCTCAGTGTCATTAGTACAGTGTCAGTGTTTTCTATTAGCACTAATCACTGTATTGGTGTCACTGGGGATGTCAGTGGCAGTTAATCAGGTCCCCACAGTGTCAGAATACCTGCCGCAGTCCCGCAGTCCTAATATAAGTTGCTGATCACTGCCATTATTAGTATAAAAGATAAAAAAATAAAAATTCCAGAATATATACCGCCATTTGTAGATGCTATAACTTTCACATAAACCAATTAATTTACATTTATTGGGATGTTTTTTAGCAAAGACATGGAGCAGAATACATTTTGACCTAAATTTATGAAGAAATTTGATTTTTACATTTTTTTTTTTGGATATGTTTTGAAGCAAAAATATTGGGGGGGTTCTTCAAAATTGTTGGCCTTTTTGTGTTTATAGTGCAAAAAATAAAAAACGCACAGGTGATCAAATACCACCGAAAGAAATCTTGTGGGAAAAAAGGGACATACATTTCATTTATGTACAGCGTTGCATGACCGCGTAATTGTCAGTTAAAGTAACACAGTGCCGTATTGAAAAAAATTGCCGGGTCAAGAATGGGGGGTAAATCTCTGGAGGGCAAGTGGTTAAAATCATTTTATTATATCTGTTCAATAAGTGCAAAAAATACCCATTGATCCTGCCAGAAATCCAATGCTGTCTTATTTCCTCTGCACTTTGCAGTGTTATCTTAACCCCTTCCTGCCACCACCTCCCGGCCCTTTAAGCGGATCGAAAGCTCCCAATCGCAAGTATACATTCCATGACAGGTCAATTTTGACAATAAAACCTGGAAGCGGATTGGTTTCTATGCAGAGCTGCTCCAGATTTTGCACCTTCCAGTTTTAGTAGATCAGCCCCATTATTTTACCAGTAGGCCATGACCAATACTGTTCGATGGGCTGTACTCAATGACTCTGGAAGATGTCCCCAGAAATATTTAAGGACAAGTATAATTGTATGTCTAAAGGTGTCACTGTACTCATTGATTGGCATGTCATGTGTTCCCATAGGCTCTTTCAAGCATGTAACAATATTTAAACGCCCCAATGCATTCAGGCAGGAGCAGGCAGTGTGAGGATAACGCACTATAGACACTCACATTTCCAGCTTCTCTCCGCTCCGGGTACAGAGATTCTGATGTCACTGTATATTTGGCAGGCATAAACATCACCGCTGGTAAAAAAAAGTTGGTAAATCAACACACAGGCTGTGAAATATATCTAGTGATCTGTAAGAGAAAATACTGTTCATAATTATTTACATACCTGTGTGATTTCTAATGTGGAACTAAACTGTACATCACACACTGAAAGTACTATTTTGTCAGTTGTTAATATTCAAAGCAAACTCCCCCATCCATTCATGTTTTCAAGCTTTATTTTATTGAGAAATAACTTTTAAAAACACCCCCCCCCCCAAACATTTCTAGCCTTGGCCATCTTGAGTAAGGGCAGATGATTCATGTAACATTTACTTAATGGAATCCATCAGCCCTTATCTCAGGCATGCAGGCAGGAGGGTTATCTTTGCTAAGAAAGTCCCTTCTCCTCTTTTCCAGATGAAAGAAAAAAAAATGTACATGAACATTCCTAGGATGTATGACAAAATTTTGGCCTAGGCCAGCAACCAGGAAGTAACTGGCTGCACAGTAGCTAAATGGTTAGCACTGCACCCTGGAAGTACTAGGGCTGTTAGTTCAAATCCCACCCGTGGCACCACCTGCTTTGAGTTTACATGCTCTCCCTGCTCCTGTGTGGGTTTCCTCCAGGTACTTGGGTTTTTTCCCACAATCCAAAGACATGCTGGTAGGTGAATTGGCTCCTGTCTAAACTGGCCCTTGTATGTGTATGTATGAATGTGAGTTAGGGACCTTAGATTGTACGCCCCTTGGGGGTTATAGACTGATGTGAATGTACAATATATATGTAAAGCGCGGAGTAAATGGTGCTACATGAGTACCTGAAATAATAACTAAAGAAAAACTAATACCAAAGGCAATTTTTTCTTCAAATTAAAATAACAAACATTACAATGGTTTTGCACAGAGAGGCCCTGAATCTCCTCTTCTGGGGTAAGCCCCAGGGGCGGACTGACAACTCATGGGGCCCCCGGGCAATAGGGGATCATGGGGCCCCTGTGTCCTTGTCCAAACTAAAAAAAAAAGCCTATAAAAAAGGTACCAGGGGCATCTCATGGGGCCCCCTACTGACCCCGGGCCCTCGGGCAGTGCCCGAGTTTCCAAATGGTCAGTCCGCCCCTGGTAAGCCCCCAACAATCTTGGCTCCTCCTCTTCCCACTTGCTATGGGGACACACAGTGTGTGCTTAGTCCTGAGCTGTGTGTGTCTATGTAGCCATGCTGTATGGAGCCACGGATGTATGGGAATTTAAAAACGAACATACACACTCACCTCTGTGCATGACCACTGATCACAGCTTTGGTGTGCTCAGAGTGGAGAGCAGTAACTGTCAGTCATGCACTGAGAGCTGGAGCCAGCTGTCAATCAGGTAGATGGGTGGATCCAGACAATATGATCGGGATCCTTCCAGAGCCTGGAGCAACTCTATGATGTCAGCTCACAGTAGGCAATAGTCCACTATAAACTGACTGTGGGTCGCAGTAGAACAAAAGTAAATGTACTCGTTTGACCCACAAGAGACGTATAGCCAAAAAAGCTTTGGTCATGCTTCCCTTTTATTAAAACAATATTTATAATTCAGTAATTAGATAAATAAAAGCAATCTAATCATAAAGTTTTTCCTAACTGACCTGGAGTTAACCTTTAAATCTGAGCATTTTGGGTAACTTTTGAAAAGTTCAGTCTACTATAATTTAGGTTGCAAAAATATCTTTTCTAAATCTCCTAAACATTTTCTAAGCTTTGTGAAACGTTTTCTAATGAGTCTGACCTTTGAATGCTTGATGCAGTTTGTCCTCCTGAATAATAGCTGACATTATTTCCTTGTATACTTTCATACAGAAATTTTTTTTCCGGGTAGAGTTAGGGTGTCATGGGCTGCCAGTGGGCAGCTGTGATATAACCAATATTGAGTCTGACCTTCTACCGTAATAAGGAATTTTAGAAAGTGAGCACTTCGCTGGATATTTTACTCACTCCATCTGAACCTACTAATTTTATGGTTAACCCAAGCCTAGACAGAAGTCTGAGAAAGACATGGCTTTGATCTGCAGGATAAGGCTGTACTTTGTAATGGCATTTATGATGTAATGGACATGGAGAGCACCGACATACAGTAGTCACTCCCTGGTCCATACCTAAGTGTTGGTCAGGCATGACATAGCATTTCCTAACCTTTGATCCTCAGGTTCTACAGTACAGCATTGCCTTCATAAAGGAGACTTTCTAATCAACTTTTTGAACTCAAAGGAGCTTGTTGTGTCCATAAAATTCTCAGAGGAGCCTTTATTGCATTTAAAAAAAAAAAGCATCTGGAGCCAATTGTCTGCTCTTGAATACATGTTAAAGCTGAACTCCAGCCAAACAGCTAAGTACAGAGATGAAATAGAATTGTTTTACCACGGGATTTTTATTTTTGTCCATCTATCAAGTAATGCTCAACTTGGTCTTGTCCCACACACAGCCTGTGACTGGACAGTGAAAGGAGAAGCAGCTAATTAATTACCTCTCCTCCTATCACCATACTCATTGGTAGCACATAGGCACTACAATACAATGTGACTGCACTAACCAATGAGAATCTCTTCTTTAGAAATCATAAAAATAGAAAGTATGCACATGGTGTGTACTAAACCCACAGCGCTCCTAACAATGTAGCGTATAGCCGTAAATTCCGTATGTACACCAGTCTCATTGGGTGAAATCATGGGCCCAAAGAAGATCCCTGCAGCTCCTCTAACCGATCTGGGGGGATCCACTTGTATATAGAAGAAAGAGACAAGCAGGGCGCTGGAGCCAGTGGAATATCAATGGAACCATTTATTAAAACATAGCACACTTATATGTAATAAAACTGTGTCCAGCCTGGATTGGGTCAGGAACACCATAACGCAGCAAGGGTTAATCCAACCATCAGGGTTTGGCTGATCATGTAGCAGCAACAGGTGAGTAACCGCTTCAGTGGGAGTCACAAGGTGGGAAGACCAGCAGCATGTACGGCCTCGAGGGTGGCATCAAGAGTGACCACCCTCATCTTGCATGGAGTCACCTGCGTACTTGAAAGGTTGTATGTTTTCCACCCCCTAGTGTCCCTGCAGCCTCAACAGATATACAGTTGTGTTCAAAATAATAGCAGTCAGACATCACTAACCGGATCCATCACTGTTTTTGGTAGAAATGATATTTCTACATGGCAAATAATTTACTAGCAGGTGTAGTAGAGTAATAGAAATCCAACAGACCCAACAGTCATGACATGCATGCTGCTGATTCTGTGTCATTGAATCACTAATTGAAAGGGGCATGTTCAAAATAATAGCAGTGTGGAGTTCTATTAGTGAGGTCATTCATTCTTTGAAAAACAGGTGGCAATTATTGCCCTTATTTAAGGAAGGAAGGCAGCAAATGTTGTACATGCTGGTTACAGTGCATTTCTCTCTGAAATTCTGAGGAAAATGGGTCGTTCCAGACATTGTTCAGAAGAACAGCGTACCTTGATTAAAAAGTTGATTGGAGAGGGAAAAACATATAAAGAAGTGCAGAAAATGATAGGCTGCTCAGCTAAAATGATCGCAAATGCTTTAAAATGGCAACCAAAACCTGAAAGACGTGGAAGAAAACGAAAAACTACCATTTGAATGGATAGAAGAATAGCCAAAATGGCAAGGACTCAGCCAACAATCAGCTCCAGGAAGATGAAAGAAGGTGTAAAGTTCCCTGTGAGGACTGTTACAATTAGAAGACGTCTATGTGAAGCCAAGCTATCTGCAAGAAGCCCCCGCAAAGTCCCATTGTTAAAAAAAAGACATGTGCTGAAGAGGTTACAATTTGCCAAAGAGCACATTGACTGGCCTAAAGAGAAATGGCGCAACATTTTGTGGACTGATGAAAGGAAGATTGTTCTTTTTGGGTCTAGTGGCCGGAGACAGTTTGTCAGACGACCCCCAAACACTGAATTCAAGCCACAGTACACTGTGAAGACAGTGAAGCATGGTGGTGCAAGCATCATGATATGGGGATGTTTCTCATACTACGGTGTTGGGCCTATTTATCGCATACCAGGGATCATGGATCAGTTTAAATACATCAGAATACTTGAAGAGGTCATGCTGCCTTATGCTGAAGAGGAAATGCCCTTGAAATGGGTGTTCCAACAAGACAACGACCCCAAACACACCAGTAAACGTGCAACATCTTGGTTCCAGACCAACAAGATTGACGTTATGGAGTGGCCAGCCCAATCCCTGGATCTTAATCCAATAGAAAACTTGTGGGGTGACATCAAAAATGCAAAACCAAGAAATAGAGAAGAACTGTGGAATGTAGTCCAATCATCCTGGGCTGGAATACCTGATTACAGGGGCCAGAAGTTGGGTGACTCCATGCAACACAGATGTACAGCAGTTCTCAGAAACAGTGCGACTACAACCAAATATTCATTAAGTGATTCAAAGGAAAGCAAAATCTTCAAACATTTTTCAGTTTATATAGTGAATGTTTGAGTTTGTAAAGAAGAATACAAACACTGCTATTTTTTTGAACAGTCTAATATTCACTTTTCTTCGATTTTTTTTAGAGGAACAACACAAATGTGATATATTTTTCTTCATGTTTTGATTTGGAATAGAATGTGTCGTGTTCCCAATGCATTTGTGTGTATGGAAATAAAAGCTATTAGAAGGATTTTGAGCTTTATTCACTTTTTTCAACACACTGCTATTATTTTGAACACAACTGTAATTTATTTTCCCATTTTCCTTTTTTCCTATTGATGAACCATTTTTTGAGCCTATTATCTTTTTTGAGCCAGTTGACTACACTATAAGGGTTCTCCCACCTGCCTCTTTTTCTATTCTAGTGGACACCCTGAGCTGTACCGGAGACCACTGACCAGCCCATTAGGACTGAACCCCTCTGAACCACCACATCTTAGATCTTCTTATTTAGATATGAAAGGAGTGTCAAAGGAGCCTCAAAAGCCTTCTTATTGGTTAGCGCTGTGACATGGCCAGCGTTGACCAATAAGTGCTTGCCATGGCTTGCATTATCTTGTTACACAAACTTCAGTGCTGTGTAGTGATGTCTGGACTGTTGTACTGGCTGGAGAGGAAGTTGGAAGAAAGAAAATCATATAAGGTACATGCTGGATCGGTCCAGTGGGGAGGGTGTTGGGAGTTCACTTTTTCATTTTTTTGAAGGTGAACTAACCCTTTAATTCTGCCCAAATGAACTCACAGATAAAAAGTAGACAGCAAAAACGTGTTACAGTTTATAGTGGAAAACTTTTTTTCTTAATGGAGTTCTTAAATTCATCCCATCTTCTGAAAGTAAATGTAAAGTATTCTTTTATTTTCACAATTTGCAATAATCGTTTTCCTCTGAGCTAAGCCAATCTGTGTTTTTTTACTCTACCCTATAATGCCTACACATAACCAGCTACTTGGAAGACAGGAAGGAAAGTGAGCGCACAGCTAAATTGGTTCTATTCCTTTGTCAGCGGGAGGCAATACATTCCTGAAGTTTCCCTCCGACTCTTCTGGCGTACCAAAGAAGTGCTCCAATTATGAGAGGCAATAGCCTCAAGCCATCACGCTTCTTAAGTACAGGTGCAACAGCTTGTGACAGTTGTCTTTCAGTAATGCTACCTGAATGTTATATTTCTACACTGGAAAAGGACAAGAGAACATCCTATGCCAATCACATGGCTACATAACTAGAAACAGACAAGAAACCTTCCCGGAAATGGCTTGGGTAATTAAAAAATATTGTGCAATGAAAACATCTAAAAACAAAAACAAGGGTTCACTGCATTGTATTAAAATGAAACTTAAAGAAGAATTCCAGGTATGAAATTTTTGACATAGTCAAGCTTGGACCAATACAATTGTGGGGCCCTCTAGAACAGGGGTGGGCAAATGTTTTGACTTGAGGGCCGCAATGGGTTCATATATTGGACCCGGGGGCCGGACCAAGAGTAGATGAAAGATGTGTATGTGTCATCCATAGTAAGTATAGTAATATTCCCCCATAGTAAGCATAGTAATTAATCCCCCATATAGTAATTCATCCCCCATAGTAATTCATCCCCCATAGTAATTCATCCCCCATAGTAATTCATCCCCCATATAGTAATTCATCCCCCATAGTAATTCATCCCCCATATAGTAATTCATCCCCCATAGTAATTCATCCCCCATAGTAATTCATCCCCCATATAGTAATTCATCCCCCATAGTAATTCATCCCCCAAAGTAATTCATCCCCCATATAGTAATTCATCCCCCATAGTAATTCATCCCCCATAGTAATTCATCCCCCATAGTAATACATCCCCCATAGTAATTCATCCCCCATATAGTAATTCATCCCCCATAGTAATTCATCCCCCATATAGTAATTCATCCTCCATAGTAATTCATCCCCCATATAGTAATTCATCCTCCATAGTAATTCATCCCCCATATAGTAATTCATCCTCCATAGTAATTCATCCCTCATATAGTAATTCATCCTCCATAGTAATTCATCCCCCATATAGTAATTCATCCTCCATAGTAATTCATCCCCCATATAGTAATTCATCCTCCATAGTAATTCATCCCCCATATAGTAATTCATCCCCCATATAGTAATTCATCCCCCATAGTAATTCATCCCCCATATAGTAATTCATCCCCCATATAGTAATTCATCCCCCATAGTAATTCATCCCCCATAGTAATTCATCCCCCATAGTAATTCATCCCCCATATAGTAATTAATCCCCCATAGTAATTCATCCCCCATAGTAATTCATCCCCTCTATAGTAATTCATTCCCCATATTAATTCATCCCCCATAGTACTATTCCCCCCCAAGTAGTAAGCCAAGTCCCCCCTGTGTCAATTCACTTACCTTTGCTCCGCGCGTTCCTCTCGCCGTGTTCCCGCGCCGTTCCGGTCTTCAGGGCGGACTGTGAGAGGAGCCTAGTTCCCCTCACGTTCCTCACGCTGCCCCTACACACATTCTGACAGCCGATGTTTGCCACGCTCCGCGGGCCGGATTAAAAGGTCCTCCGGGCCATATACGGCCCGTGGGCCGTAGTTTGCCCATTGCTGCTCTAGAAGCTGGAGATCACTGTAAAAAGCACCACCACTCCAGTGATCTCTACCAGCTTCCAAGTCCCGTTTCAAATGGATGGCCTGCTGGATTCTGATCAGGAGGTCAGCCACTGGGCATGGGCACCCTTCAGAGAATACTTTGCATTTTCACAGTGAATGCAAAGCATTCTCTGATTGGAGAAGGTGGAGAGTGTGACTTTGCTGCCTTGCCTCTTCCCCTTGTCCAATCGTAAAATGCTTTGCCTACATTGAGAAAATGCAAACCCATTGTCTGAATGGTGCTTGTGCCGAGCTGCTGACCTCCAGTCTTCATAAAGCAGCAGGGCATTTTTTTGCACTTATTGAACAGATATAACAAAAATCTTCCAATTTAAAAGGCCAAAAAGTAGCAAGTACGAGAAGCTCGCTGTTAGGGCTTGCATACACTTGTTCAAATGGACAAAAAGGGGGTTGAAAAACAAGTGGTGGAGT
The DNA here is from genome assembly GCF_062004578.1 of Staurois parvus. Taxonomy (NCBI): domain Eukaryota; kingdom Metazoa; phylum Chordata; class Amphibia; order Anura; family Ranidae; genus Staurois; species Staurois parvus. Next base: position 1,460,008 of record NW_028318004.1, read on the forward strand.
TTTCTATAACCCTGACCAATTACACCGTACCTCCACTGGGTATGAGCCCCCAAAAGGAGGACTTACTTCATTGTGTATTCACCAATACCAAGCTTTGCTTCCATTGGTCCAGCGTTATCACATGCATACATCAGAAAAGACTTTCAGTTAAAGTGCTACTAAACCCACAACAGTACAATCAGTCTGTATATGCAGTAAAGCATGCTTGTTATACTCACTGTGGAACCTAAGGGGTTAATCCTCTGCATTGTGTAAAAAGGCTGCTTGATCCTGTCTTCTCAGATCCTCCCCTTCTTCCAGTGCCCCCCTCTTATCCCCTGATAAGACATATCGTGTGGGGTCACTCTGCACATGCTCAGTTTGGTGAACAGGAATGTATCTAAATGGAGTGGTGTGTCTGAATATTTTGTGCTGTGAGACTGCAAGGCACTTCATGATCTCTATGTGGGATCAGTGTCTCTGGTAAGGAGATCACCTTACATGTAGGTGCTGGGATTTCCTGGCACCCTCTATTCCTGCAGCACTGAATGCTCTCCATCTTACACTTTGAAGTGTGTCTTCTTTTCCTTTGGGATTTTCCATCTTGATTATGGACTGTTCACCGGGGTATTTATTCATCTGTATGGACATTTTGCACATTTGGTTGTTTTATTCATCTTTAACTTTGTTTGCAATATTGAATAACATCATTTTATTTATGCTTGTTCATTTACTTTTGCCCATCTGTATACATATAAACTTTTTAAAATGTTTTTTTTTCTATTTTGAGAGTGGAGTAGTGGGTTATATCACATACACCTTTTAACCCCCCTGGCGGTATTCCCGAGTGTCGCTCGGGGTAAAGTTTCAGCACCACAAGCGTTAACCCCGAGCCACACTCAGGCTTACCATGTGGCGCTGCCCCGGGATATGTTCTTCACTTACCTTGTCCTGCGCTCCCGCGATGTCCCTCCTGCAGAGTCCCAGGGAATGTCTTCCGGCGGATGCCGGCATCTGTCATCTGGGTTCCGTCTCCTGCGAGCGTCGGGACGTACGGAGGACGGAACGGCGGGAAATTTGAAAATGACAAAAAGTGACATTCACTAAATACACTAAAATCACATAGTAAAACATTACTGTATCAACCCATTTCACATACCTTTTGTCCCGAGTGCTTTGTCCTGCGCCCTGCCTGCATTGTTACTGTTCTTTCTGCCTGGAAACTGAGAAACGTCCATGGCGTCCAAAAAGCGTCCCTTTAGGTCAAAATCGGTTTTAGACCGGCTAGAGAACAGCGATAGTAAATCAGAACCACTTGCAGAATTGAGTGATAATGATTCGTGGGGAAATTCCTCATCAGACACTGAAAACGATTCTGCGACTTTGCTCGGTGATGTGCGAACTTGGAGCTATATTTCACATTTCAGTGTTTTTGGTTTGATTATATTATTGAATTAAATTATTATTTTTTATGATTATTTATTAAATTATAATTTATGATTTCGTGTTTCAAATTGTAACATACCCGGGATGTTTACTAGACTCTTGTTCGGACAGATTTCAGCGAGTTATTCCTAAGAATTACAGGCCTACAATAAAAAACACAACATATTTCCATGCAAAAAAATGTACCGCTTTGAGCACAGAAATATGGACATAATCAGACCGCTAGGGAGGTTAAGTTTGCGTGTTTTTGACATATTTAGGCATTTATTGTACATACACACATTTGTCCATCTGTACGGATGTACACTTTTCAAGGTTTATTTATTATTTTGAAAGTTGAGTATGGTGTTTTGGGCAAATTTTATTTGTGATTTTATCTTTATATTTGTTTAGGTTATTGTATATATTTAGCTCATATTATTAATTTTCTCTATAATAATATGGTTTGATATAGTTGTATTGTATGCACAATTGCACTTCGGAATTTTTAGGCAGCGTGCCCATTTTTCTAAGTAGTTTCAATCGAAAAGCCTCCCCCTTCCTCATGGCTATTGTGCACACTAGCCCTGAGGAAAGGGGAGGCTATTTCCCCAATACACATTGGATTTTTTCATTTTTTTTGGCCAATAAACATTTTAAATGGATCCTCAAGCAATATAAACGTTTGTACTGGACGCTTCTCTATACCTATCCCAAAATAAATTGTAAACGGTATCATCTACCTGGCTGTACTGTGCGAAGGGACTGAGGAAATCAGGGTGGGCAGGAATACAAATCCTCTGGAGGGGAAGCCATCTGCTATATGTGTATTTCCTTCCATGTATTAGTATTTTGCCTAGAGTTCAGCTATAAGAAACTTTCAATTAGCTGCAATCAATTTTAGCTTTTTAACTTACCCAGTAGCTCCCCATCCCAAGCCATCCCCAACCGTCCAGATATTCTTCTACATCCAATACAAAGTTGCCAGTGGTGAATGTGTGACTTTCTGAAACTGCTGCGAAAGGGGCTAATTTCACAAGTGGGGACAGACATCTCTGGGCCCTTCATTTGTTTTCTTAAGACTTTCATTCTTGACCTCCATCTTTAAACGCCCGTCCTGTATTAATCATTTGTTTCCTGAATCAGAGGGAATATTTTCGGAGAGGGGAAAATTGTTCTCGGGCTGAGCGAGTCTTACAAGGCGAGCGGACATGTGCAAATGACAAATCGCCATACACATGACAGCTGAGCTTCAGTCCAGCTGCTAGGGGCCCTGTATGGAGTGATTGATGGTGTTGATGTTCTAAATAAGCCTGAGATATGCCAAGCCCGGGTGGAATAACAAAGACCCAGATTTATACTGGAGATAGAACGGGGAAGTTAGGAGACATGTTCTCAACATGTGACCTTTCTGCAAGCCGTGTCACCAATATGGCTGACCTCACCATGTGCGTCTGGGTCAATCCTAGGCTAGACTGCAACCCACCAAGTTCAGATGCAGATCCTTTGACTGTCTGTTGTTCCATGCACCATGTTACCGTCCACTGTTACGTGAAGCTGCCTTAATAATTCTATGATAAGATCTAGAGCGGGAGGACTTTTGAAAATCCAGTCCTTCAATGGCCTGAACGATTGGCGTCAATATATGAAAACTGTAGGGCTATTACAAATTAACTAGGGTTCATTAGTAATAGGATGTTACTTGGTTTAAAAGGCCCTGTTCACATCTGGCATTTTTGGGATTTCGGGCAGAATCGCCACAATTCTGCCCAAGATTCCAAATCGCACTGCAATAGTGGCTGAATGCACCACGCGTGCTTGAGTGTCATTCATTTTTAATGGCACCTAAACATGGTGCTGATTTGCTGCAATCGCCGTGTGATAAATTGGGTGACAAACGCGGCAAACTGCACCACTCAAAGCTTCTTGCCCAAAATGGAGCAGGAGCTTCTTTTGGGCGTCAAGCGTTGCATGATGAGGTTTGCTGAGATTGCCACACGACTGCGATTGTCGCGCGACAAAACTGCATCACATTTAGGTGTCATCAAAAATGAATGGCACCCAAACATGCGTGGTGCGCTTTGCCACTATTGCAGTGCGATTTGGGATTGCAGGCAGAATCGCAGCGATCCCAAAACACCAGATGTGAACAGGGCCTATAAGGGATCTGTCAGTGCCTGGCAATGAAGCTGGTCATTATTTAGGTTTCCAGTTCATATGAAATAATGAATTCATACCAGGGACGGACTGACCATTCTTGCACTCGGGCACTGCCCAAGGGCCCAGGGTCAGTAGGGCCCCATGAGATGCCCCTAGTATCTTTCATAGGCTTTTTTGGGTGTGGTGTGCTTTTGAACCGTTTCTGCAGTGCTTTTTGCGGTGTGTTTTACATTCGTGCATAGGCATTTTTTGAGGCACTTTGCGTTTTTTTTTTATGCTTTTTTTGCCAAGTTGTTGGGCAGATTAAAAAATGAAAAACGTGTCAAAAACGTATCAAAACATGTCAAAAACACACTACATGCCTTTTTGCTACGTTTTCATGTAAGTCTATTGAACCAAAAATGCACTGTTTTGTGTTAAAAAAAGTTGCTGACCCTTTCCAAAAATGGAGCAGCTGAAAAAAAGCATAGATGTGAATGTGTCCCATAGGAAACCATGTTTAATGGACTGTACTGCATTTTTGCAGAAAGCACCAAAAGATGCATAGGTGTGAACCAGACCATACCAGAAATGGGTATAGTGGACCTACATCAATTATAATTTTTCATAATGGGTGCATGCCTGCTAAATGATGTTTGAGTGTAATACTGTCAGGCAGGAGCGGACTGACCATTTGGAAACTCGTGCACTGCCCGAGGGCCCGGGGTCAGTAGGGGGCCCCATGAGATGCCCCTGGTACCTTTTTCATAGGCTTTTTTGAGTTTGGGTGAGGACACCGGAGCCCCATGATCCCCTATTGCCCGGGGCCCTATGTGTTGTCAGTCCACCCCTGATTCATATTTATACTGTAGTTTATCTACAGTAAACCCAAAAACAAAAATGTAATACATTGCAGGTGGCTATTAATGGCTGCATTTTTGTTCCTTTTTAAGGGTTCTTTTCCTTTATTTTCACCTGTGATCCTGCCATTAACACACTTCCTGTCCTAGGGTGACAACACTCACTGTACTGTATCTATTGGGGACAGCATTGTCACCCCAGGACAAGAAATATGTTAGCACTACAGAACACTTCTCCCTGCCCTCTTCCTTATAACATGGGAGGGGGTGTTCTGTAGTTCTGACACTTCCTGATAGCATTGTTTATCCTCCTGCTGCACGCATATATACTGTATACTTATATATGCATATCAGGGGTGGACTGACAACTCATGGGGCCCCCGGGCAATAGGGGATCATGGGGCCCCTGTGTCCTTGCCCAAACTCAAAAAAGCCTATGAAAAAGATACCAGGGGCATCTCATGGGGCCCCCTACTGACCCCGGGTCCTCGTGCAGTGCCCGAGTTTCCAAATGGTCATTCTGCCCCTCATGCATATACTGTATATGTAAAAAGTTTACTGTGCTGAGAGCACGCTCTCTAAACCCCCTTTCTAACTAACTTGCGTTGTAAAGCTCCCGATGTATACTTGTGATTGGGAGCTTTCGATCATGTGACCGTTGTGATAGCCAATCACAGCGGTCACATGATCAGAATGCCTGCCTCCTCCTCCCAGCATTTCGATCCACTTAAAGGGCTGGGAGATGGTAGTGAGAATGGGTTAGGATAACACTGCAGAGTACAGAGGAAATAGGGCAGCATTGCATGTATGGAAGGATCAATGGGTATTTTTTGCACTTATTGAACAGATATAACAAAATGCTTTTGTAGGTATATTTAACAGACCAAATGGGGACCAAAAAAAGAGAAGTTCAGCTTTAGGTTTACATGCTTTTTAAAATGTACCAAAAACGAGAGATTTACATACCACCGTTGGACTTTCCTTTTGAGAAAACTAGTTCTCTGGCCTTCACAATGACACTTTGGAGGTATTATTACTAAAACTGGAGAGTGCAAAGTCTAGTGCAGCTCTGCACAGAAACCAATCAGCTTCCAGGTTTTATTGTCAAAGCTTAACTGAACAAGCTGAAGTTAGAAGCTGATTGGTTACCATGCACAGCTGCACCAGATTCTGAGTGCTCCAGTTTTAATAACTTTTCCCCTTTGACTTAAGTGCTTTTTTAGTTACTGATCTGAACCCTGGGGATAGGGTTATTAATTTCTCCACAATGGGGATATTTGAAAGTATTTGGGTCTGGGGAATGGGAGGAGGATCCATGTCAGGCACTCTTGGTGCTCCAAAATCCCTTTAATTACTTCTTTTAAGTGTTTTATTTATAGTCACCACCCCAGCTCTTTAAGTCATCCAATCAGAGAAAGCTTTGCATTCTTTGGGGAAATGCAAAGTATCCCCTGAATGGTATTGGTGCTGAGCAACCAACCTCCTCTGTTTAGAAGACAGAAGGCCAGCCACTCAGCATGGGACCCGGAAGCAAGTGGAAACCACTGGAGTAGCGGTATATACCCTAGTGACATCCCGCTTCAGGTGCATCGGTAAGGTATGATATATATATATATATATATATATATATATATATATATACACAGTTAGGTCCATATATATTTGTACACGGACACAATTGTTTGTTTTTTTCAGGTATTTACCAAAAAATATTCAAGCTATAGTTATATAACCTGAAAGTGCACACTCTCAGGTTTAATTTGAGGGTATGTACATCCAAACTGGAGGAAGGGATTAGGAATTACAGCTCTTAAGAGTAGCCATCCCCCCTTTTTCAAGGGACCAAAAGTAATTGGACAATTGTATATAATCATAAATAAAATGACCATTTGTAATATTTTGTTGAGAATCCTTTACTGGCAATGACCGCCTGAAGTCTGGAACCCATGGACATTACCAAAGACTGGGTTTCCTCCTTTCTGATGCTTTGCCAGCTGTCTTCAGTTGTTCTTTGTGGGTCTTTCTGCCTCTAGTTTTGCCTTCAGCAAGTGAAATGCATGCTCAATTGGGTTGAGATCAGGTGATTGACTCGACCATTGCAGAATATTCCACTTCTTTTCCTTCAAAAGCTCCTGGGTTGCTTTTGCAGTGTGTTTTGGATTATTGTCCATCTGTACTATGACGTGCCGTCCAATCAACTCTGCTGCATTTGGCTGAATCTGGGCTGACAGTATCTCTAAACACTGCAGAATTCATCCGGCTGCTTCTGTCTTCTGTCACATCATCAATAAACACCAATGACCCAGTGCCACTGGAAGCCATGCATGCCCATGCCATCACACTGTCTCCTCCATGTTTTACAGATGACGTTGTGTGCTGTTCCAAGCCTTCTCCACACTTGTTTCTTCCCATCATTCTGGTACAGATTAATCTTAGTTTCATCCGTCCAAAGAATGCTTTTCCAGAACTGGTCTGGCTTTTTTATATGTTTTTTGGCAAAGTCTAATCTGGCTTTTCAATTCTTCAGACTTATGAATGGTGTGCACCTTGTGGTGAACCCTCTGTATTTGTTCTCATGAAGTTTTCTCTTGATTGTAGACTTTGACAATGATATGCCCACCTCCTGGAGAGTGTTCTTCACTTGTCTGGATGTTATGAATGGGTTTTTCTTTACCATAGAGAGGATCCTGTGATCATCCACTACTGTTGTCTTCCATGGATATCCATGCCTTTTTATGTTGCTGGGCTCACCAGTGCGTTCTTCTTTCCTCAGAATGTACCAAACTGTTAATTTGGCCACTCCTAATGTTGCTGCTATCTCTCTGATGGATTTGTTTCATTTTTGAAGCCTTACAATGGCCTGTTTCACTTGCATGGACAGCGCCTTTGAACGCATGATGTAGGTTCACAGCAATAGATTCCAAATGCAAATACCACACTTAGAATCAACTCCAGACCTTTTACCTGCTTAATTGATGAAGAATTAATGAAGGAGTAGCCCACACCTGGCCATGAAACAGCTTTTGATTCAATTGTCCAATTACTTTTGGTCCCTTGAAAAAGGGGAGATGGCTACTCTTAAGAGCTTTAATTCCTAACCCTTCCTCCAATTTGGATATACATATCTTTGAATTAGACCTGAGAGTGTGCACTTTCAGCCCATATCCATTATATGACTATAGCTTGAATATGTTTTGACAAATACCTGAAAAAATTAAAAATTGTGCCTGTGTCCAAATATATATGGACCTAACTGTATATATACATTGGTCGAAATTGTATCAATGTAACTATGTAAAAATATTGCAACCTGGAATTCTTCTCTAACCGATTTCCCACCACATTTCCGGCCATTGGTGGCTAGGGATGTCAATCACCGGGTCCCGGCCGGAGATTCCTCGCCAGCACCCGTCGATCCAGTATCTATACCGCCATTTGTAGACACTATAACTTTCACCTAAACCAATTCATTTACATGTATTGGGATTTTTTTTAAGCAAAGACATGTAGCAAAATACATTTTGGCCTAAATTTATGAAGAAATTAGATTTTTAAAATTTTTTTACTGGATATGTTTTATAGCAAAAAGTCAATAATATTGTTTTCTTTTTTTTCAAAACTGTCAGTCTTTTTTTGCTCATAGCAAAATTAATAAAAAATGCAGAGGTGATCAAATACCACCTCTATTTGTGGAAAAAAAGGACATAAATTTCATTTGGGTGCAGCATTGCATGACCACGCAATTGTTAGTTAAAGTAAAGCAGCGCTGTATCGCCTGGCCTCCTCCTTCAGAGGGGTAAATCCTCTGGAGGGCAAATGGTCAAAGCCCAAACCTTTTTTTTATTTTCATTCAGTAGGGAGTCGTTACAACCACTGTCATATTTTTTTTTCAATCTGTATTTTCTTGGGGAGATCTTCTTCACTTTCTGTTGATACATTGAGACCACTGCACACTAAGGGGAACAAGTATCCTCATTGAGATATCCCCTCCATAACTGAATTTCTAAGTCTGAAGACATTAGAGGAAATGCAAAAATTGACGTAGCCCATAAGCCTGTATCTAAACTAACTAATGAAGAAATGAGTATCTTGTGATAGTAAAAAACATAGACTTCAATCAAGTCCAATTTGGGGGTTTTTAGATTAAATCTAAAGCAGAGCTGCAGTCAAAATGTAAAAAAAATAAAAGTCAGCAGCTACAAAAACTGTAGCTGCTAACTTTTAATTTTCAGTGTTTTTTATTGTTTTTCCAAGAAAGTACAAAGATATCCTGAGAACACATGGGATGAAGAGAACACAATTCCAACAGCATAGACATCCCGGCACATTATGGTGTAATAAACAAGAAAAACACAACTATAAAATTCCTGAGTATTACAAAAAATCCAATATATCAGAGCATATCTCCATCATGTTTAATAAAATAAGTTGAGTATATGAAGAGATCAAACAAACAAACTAGATACTTCAGGCTAAGGGGGTATCCTCCTGCGCTTCGTATGGGTAGGTCCCTAGCTACTAGCTGCAATCACTCAACCTCAACCAATAAGTCATAAATAGCATGCATTAAATAGTGAAGCGCTCCCAAATTATCTAAAACAATTCCCTCTGTGTGTAACTAAATTACCAACTGAACTTAAAATGATCAATATTGTACGGTGATAAAAAACTTAAATTACATAAACACCTCTCATATATATCAATTAATCTTGCCTTTAAAAAATCTGTGATAAAAAATCATAAAATCAGTGATACATCACTTAACATAATAATACTAATATCATAATAAATAACATAATAAATTGTGACAAATCGTGATGAATGTGAAGAACCTATAAATCAAAAAACAGTGATTCTGTAACAAATAATACATATATCCTGTGATAAACCTATAGCAAAATGAAATTGAATTGCTACTTGATACTGTGATAAACAAATGAACTCAGTGTCCAAAGTAAACTCAAAAAGTCCATGCAAAATTTGTGAAAAACACTCTGTGATCTCCACTTCTAGTGCTCAAAAGGAATCCTCCAAAGGCAGAAATGCCTGCTCACCTCCCCTCCTTGACCCACACAGGGCCACCAGGCAAAAACTCCCCTCAAAGGCAATCCTTTCCTCCAAATAGCTCAGCAGGGGACCTCTGGACTTCCACTCCTCCTCCACTCACCTCGTCATATAGGACACAAACAAAAAGCTTCCCATAGTATAATACCATTTATTTAGGAGTAATTCGGCATAACAAACTTATTCCCACTCACATGTAGTCTTTGAATACAGCGCTTTCCACCTCACATCATGGGTGTATTCTCATTCACGTACAGGGAGGGAAACAAATATGGCCGCTACGTCCGGACAAACGTTCCCACGTGACCGGAAGTGACGTAATCTCGAACTGGGAATGGCGTTCCGACGCGTTGCGTCACGTGCGTCGTGACTTCATCAGGGTACCGCCCCCCAGAGCCATGATTCCTTTATATAATGGATAGTCAACCCACTAACCTTAATCAGAGGGCGGGCTCCCGGCGGCCATTTTACCGGAGTCCCCACTGCTAACCTCATCTATAGAAGACATCCCATCCAAGCACTCAATCTGCGCTATGAATAGGTGCCATCGCTTCCATCATATAGATATCAAAAACGAATGTAATACTCCCCTTAAAAACATAGAACATACAACTGTTTATTAATATTATATTAAAACCCACATAATACCCCTCTTTATTATTAATCTCATTAGTATTAGTAGCAGAGAAAATAATTATAAATAAGACCTAGCAATAATATATATATATATAAATGTGAATACAGATCCTCCAATCTAATATAAACCGCATCTCCAAAAAAGTTATATATATGTATATATCATACACATATACCCATAGGAATATATATATATATATAAATATAAAAAATATTTTAAAATTATTAGAATTCAAGTATTAAAATATTAAATTATTAAAAATTGGCACAAAGCCCTAAATGGCTTACTCTACATTATTCTCAAAAAAACTAAAAAACTAAAAGAATCTATTTTTTGGAACTCATGTCCTAGAATTACATGGATATGTGGTTAATTGGGTCATACAACGCCTCGCCCAATCACACCATATACCTATATTAGAAAAAACCATACCCAAAATTGATTGCTAATAAGTCATGTGAATAAACCCATGATCCGAGTTTACAAATTACATAACATATATCATAAATCAATCTCTATACTATAACTAGAATATATTAAAACAATTATATATATAAAAATGCACAATCCAAGAAATAAATTAAAAGTCACTAATAAAACAATTTAGATCAAATTCCACATTTAATCCATAAGGTGCCTGCGTACGCATAATGTAGATCCAACGGGACTCAGCTTGACTCAAAGATTTAACCTTACTCCCCCCTCTCCAATGTTTTGTATATTTCTGAATCCCCCAAAATTTCAAACCTGACGGATCCTTACTATGCTGTTTCAGGAAGTGTTTGGACACACTGTGTTTTGGGAAACCATTTTTTATGTTCTGAACATGTTCCCTAATACGTTTCCAGAGTGGTCTCTTCGTCCTTCCGATATACTGCAAACCGCAATCACATTCCAACCCATAGACAACTCCTTCCGTCCGGCACGAAATAAAATCCTTGATCCTAAATTCAGTGCCGTCATTATTAGATTTAAATACTTTTCGTTTACTATTTTTCCCTTTAGTTTCCCTACAGGCATAACACTGCTTACATGGGAAAAAACCAGATTGGTCAAGAAACGTGACCTTCTTTTTTCCATCAGGTGGGTCCAGCACACTTTTTGCCAGCTTCATTTTTAATGTTGGCGCTTTCCTATAAACAAATTTAGGACCATTACCTAACACTTGATTCAACAGGGGATCAGATTTTAAAATTGGCCAGTATTTCCTGAAAATCTTCTCTATTTTCTTATAATGGACATTATAGTCCAACACTATGGCCATATGTCCATCAAAACTATCGACTTTCTTTTTATCTACTATCAATGACTCTCTCTCTAGTTTTTCAACCTCCTTAATACTTTTTTCAAGTGCTTGTTGTGAATATCCTTTAGCCATAAATTTATTTCCAATCATTTTAGCTTGTTTAACGTATTCTTCTTGATTTGAGCAGTTCCTTTTCAGTCTCACCAATTGGCCCTTTGGTATATTATATAGCCATGGGGGGAAATGACAACTGTCTATTGGTATATAACCATTCCTGTCTACCTCTTTGAAGTACGTTTTTGTGATAATTTTACCTCCTTCATTTCTAATATTAAGATCTAAAAAATTGACTTCATGACTATCATATGTCCAAGAAAAATGTATATTCCTATTATTAGAATTCATTCTATTCAGGAATTCCAATAATGACTCACTGCTGCCTTTCCATATGATGATCACATCATCAATATATCTGGAGTATAACAAAAGTTCCTCGGGGGTCTGTTTATAAATTGCCTCTTCCTCCCAGTGGGCCATATATAAATTGGCCACACTGGGAGCGAATTTAGCCCCCATTGCAACTCCTTTCACTTGTTGGAAAAACATCTTATCATGCCAAAAATAATTATGTTGGAGGCCAAATTCTAAACACTTCACAATGTACTTCCTTTGGGGCCACCCAATATTGGTATATTCTCTTAGCCCCCATGTTACTGCCTCTACTGCCCCATCGTGATCAATAATTGTGTACAGAGATGTCACATCAGCACTTGCCAATAGAATTTCCGAGCTCAGCTCCATTTTATCTAATTGTTGAATTAAATGCTTGGTGTCTCGTAGATAAGCTTTGGTCTTTTGAACTGCTGGTTGTAGGTAAAAATCTACATATTGGCCTAATCTAGCCAAGACCGATTGTACCCCATTCACTATCGGTCTACCAGGAGGTTCGCTCAAATTCTTATGTATTTTAGGTATTGTATAAATTATGGGTATTCTACAAACCTCTGGTAATAGGTATTTTGAATACTACGGTCCACCTAGACCTGAGTATTAACCGAATAAAATGTACAATTATTATCCAGAAAGAAGCCCGAGATTTTATCCACAAGAAAGATGGTATCCACCCAACGGAGAAGGAAGAAGTCCGGTTGAGGTGTATAATAGGTATGAGGTATTAGGAAACGAATTACCACCGAGGGATTTTTTAGACAGAAACAGGAGCCCGGAGGGAGTAAGGTGGAAAAGCCCCCCAAGAGGAGGGGGTGCAGGGCAGGGTGGAAACAGCAAAAGAAAAAGAGAACAGTAGGAGAAGGTGTGTTCAATATAAGTGGATGTGATCTTACTAAGGAAGAGCTGATGGCTCTAGATAAGGGCTTAAAATTTGCACCACCCAAAGCAGCTAATAAATTTGACATATATGTGGATACTCAAAAATTTGTTCGGAAATTGAACATTAAAAAATATTTTTTAGGGTTACCAGGGGCTAGAAGTAATTTAGCTAGTGGTTTTAGTAGCAATATTCTGCACAGTCATTTTAGAAACAAGTCACTTTTTAACCCGCAGGTATCTAATAATCACTATACAGAGGTTTTTAAACGCATGGTCAATCAGGAATTGGAGGAATTGATAATTCCAAAGGTGACAAATAACATTGGTATTCAAACAGGAATCAATAGGCTCTCTAAAAGAGATAATATTGTAATAAGACCTGCTGACAAAGGAGGTGGTATTGTAATTCTGTCCAAAGAATATTATCTGCAAGATTTAAATAAACAATTATCAGATACCACCACGTATAAAGTCATCCCTAGAGATCCAACACTGTCTTATAAAAAAGTTTTAGCTAAGCTTGTACAAGAAGGAGAGAAAAAGGACTTTTTGAATAAAAAGGAGGCAAAATACCTATTACCAGAGGTTTGTAGAATACCCATAATTTATACAATACCTAAAATACATAAGAATTTGAGCGAACCTCCTGGTAGACCGATAGTGAATGGGGTACAATCGGTCTTGGCTAGATTAGGCCAATATGTAGATTTTTACCTACAACCAGCAGTTCAAAAGACCAAAGCTTATCTACGAGACACCAAGCATTTAATTCAACAATTAGATAAAATGGAGCTGAGCTCGGAAATTCTATTGGCAAGTGCTGATGTGACATCTCTGTACACAATTATTGATCACGATGGGGCAGTAGAGGCAGTAACATGGGGGCTAAGAGAATATACCAATATTGGGTGGCCCCAAAGGAAGTACATTGTGAAGTGTTTAGAATTTGGCCTCCAACATAATTATTTTTGGCATGATAAGATGTTTTTCCAACAAGTGAAAGGAGTTGCAATGGGGGCTAAATTCGCTCCCAGTGTGGCCAATTTATATATGGCCCACTGGGAGGAAGAGGCAATTTATAAACAGACCCCCGAGGAACTTTTGTTATACTCCAGATATATTGATGATGTGATCATCATATGGAAAGGCAGCAGTGAGTCATTATTGGAATTCCTGAATAGAATGAATTCTAATAATAGGAATATACATTTTTCTTGGACATATGATAGTCATGAAGTCAATTTTTTAGATCTTAATATTAGAAATGAAGGAGGTAAAATTATCACAAAAACGTACTTCAAAGAGGTAGACAGGAATGGTTATATACCAATAGACAGTTGTCATTTCCCCCCATGGCTATATAATATACCAAAGGGCCAATTGGTGAGACTGAAAAGGAACTGCTCAAATCAAGAAGAATACGTTAAACAAGCTAAAATGATTGGAAATAAATTTATGGCTAAAGGATATTCACAACAAGCACTTGAAAAAAGTATTAAGGAGGTTGAAAAACTAGAGAGAGAGTCATTGATAGTAGATAAAAAGAAAGTCGATAGTTTTGATGGACATATGGCCATAGTGTTGGACTATAATGTCCATTATAAGAAAATAGAGAAGATTTTCAGGAAATACTGGCCAATTTTAAAATCTGATCCCCTGTTGAATCAAGTGTTAGGTAATGGTCCTAAATTTGTTTATAGGAAAGCGCCAACATTAAAAATGAAGCTGGCAAAAAGTGTGCTGGACCCACCTGATGGAAAAAAGAAGGTCACGTTTCTTGACCAATCTGGTTTTTTCCCATGTAAGCAGTGTTATGCCTGTAGGGAAACTAAAGGGAAAAATAGTAAACGAAAAGTATTTAAATCTAATAATGACGGCACTGAATTTAGGATCAAGGATTTTATTTCGTGCCGGACGGAAGGAGTTGTCTATGGGTTGGAATGTGATTGCGGTTTGCAGTATATCGGAAGGACGAAGAGACCACTCTGGAAACGTATTAGGGAACATGTTCAGAACATAAAAAATGGTTTCCCAAAACACAGTGTGTCCAAACACTTCCTGAAACAGCATAGTAAGGATCCGTCAGGTTTGAAATTTTGGGGGATTCAGAAATATACAAAACATTGGAGAGGGGGGAGTAAGGTTAAATCTTTGAGTCAAGCTGAGTCCCGTTGGATCTACATTATGCGTACGCAGGCACCTTATGGATTAAATGTGGAATTTGATCTAAATTGTTTTATTAGTGACTTTTAATTTATTTCTTGGATTGTGCATTTTTATATATATAATTGTTTTAATATATTCTAGTTATAGTATAGAGATTGATTTATGATATATGTTATGTAATTTGTAAACTCGGATCATGGGTTTATTCACATGACTTATTAGCAATCAATTTTGGGTATGGTTTTTTCTAATATAGGTATATGGTGTGATTGGGCGAGGCGTTGTATGACCCAATTAACCACATATCCATGTAATTCTAGGACATGAGTTCCAAAAAATAGATTCTTTTAGTTTTTTAGTTTTTTTGAGAATAATGTAGAGTAAGCCATTTAGGGCTTTGTGCCAATTTTTAATAATTTAATATTTTAATACTTGAATTCTAATAATTTTAAAATATTTTTTATATTTATATATATATATATTCCTATGGGTATATGTGTATGATATATACATATATATAACTTTTTTGGAGATGCGGTTTATATTAGATTGGAGGATCTGTATTCACATTTATATATATATATATTATTGCTAGGTCTTATTTATAATTATTTTCTCTGCTACTAATACTAATGAGATTAATAATAAAGAGGGGTATTATGTGGGTTTTAATATAATATTAATAAACAGTTGTATGTTCTATGTTTTTAAGGGGAGTATTACATTCGTTTTTGATATCTATATGATGGAAGCGATGGCACCTATTCATAGCGCAGATTGAGTGCTTGGATGGGATGTCTTCTATAGATGAGGTTAGCAGTGGGGACTCCGGTAAAATGGCCGCCGGGAGCCCGCCCTCTGATTAAGGTTAGTGGGTTGACTATCCATTATATAAAGGAATCATGGCTCTGGGGGGCGGTACCCTGATGAAGTCACGACGCACGTGACGCAACGCGTCGGAACGCCATTCCCAGTTCGAGATTACGTCACTTCCGGTCACGTGGGAACGTTTGTCCGGACGTAGCGGCCATATTTGTTTCCCTCCCTGTATGTGAATGAGAATACACCCATGATGTGAGGTGGAAAGCGCTGTATTCAAAGACTACATGTGAGTGGGAATAAGTTTGTTATGCCGAATTACTCCTAAATAAACGGTATTATACTATGGGAAGCTTTTTGTTTGTGTCCTATATGACGAGGTGAGTGGAGGAGGAGTGGAAGTCCAGAGGTCCCCTGCTGAGCTATTTGGAGGAAAGGATTGCCTTTGAGGGGAGTTTTTGCCTGGTGGCCCTGTGTGGGTCAAGGAGGGGAGGTGAGCAGGCATTTCTGCCTTTGGAGGATTCCTTTTGAGCACTAGAAGTGGAGATCACAGAGTGTTTTTCACAAATTTTGCATGGACTTTTTGAGTTTACTTTGGACACTGAGTTCATTTGTTTATCACAGTATCAAGTAGCAATTCAATTTCATTTTGCTATAGGTTTATCACAGGATATATGTATTATTTGTTACAGAATCACTGTTTTTTGATTTATAGGTTCTTCACATTCATCACGATTTGTCACAATTTATTATGTTATTTATTATGATATTAGTATTATTATGTTAAGTGATGTATCACTGATTTTATGATTTTTTATCACAGATTTTTTAAAGGCAAGATTAATTGATATACAGTTGCAAGAAAAAGTATGTGAACCCCTTGGGATTACGAGGAGTTTTGCATGAATTGGGCATAAAATGTGCTCTGAACGTCATCTAAGTCACAACAATAGAAGAACACAGTGTGCTGAACATAATACTACACAAACATTAGATGTTGCCATGGTTTAATTGCACATAACATGTAAACATTCACAGTGCAGGGAGGAAAAAGTATGTGAGGCCCTCGCTTAATGACTTCTCCCAGAGCTAATTGGAGCCAGGAGTGAGCCAACCTTGACTCCAATCAGTGTGATGATATTGGATGTGTTGCTGACAGCTGTCCTGCCCTTAAAAAACACACACCTGTTTTGGGTTTACTGGTTTCAAGAAGCACTGTCTGATGTGAACCATGCCTCGCAGAAAAGAGCTCTCAGAAGACCTAAGATCAAGAGTTGTTGACTTGCATGAAGCTGGAAAGGGTTACAAAAGTATCTTCAAAAGCCTTGATGTTCATGTGTCCACGGTAATACAGACTGTCTACAAATGGAGAAAGTTTAGCACTGTTGCTACTATCCCTAGGCGTGGTCGTCCTGTAAAAATGACTGCAAGAGCACAGCGCAGAATGCTGCATGAGGTAAAGAAGAATCCCAGAGTGTCAGCTAAAGACCTACAGAAATCTCTGGCACATGCTAACATTTTTCTTGACACATCTACAATAAGGAAAACATTAAACAAGAATGGAGTACATGGGAGGACACCACGGAGGAAGCCATTGCTGTCCAAAAAGAATATTGCAGCACGTTTGAAGTTTGCAAAAGAGCACCTGGATGTTCCACAGCACTACTGGCAAAATATACTGTGGACAGATGAAACCAAGATTGAGTTGTTTGGGAAGAACACACAACACTATGTGTGGAGAAAAAAAGGCTCAGCACACCAACATCAAAACCTCATCCCCATTGTAAAACATGGCGAAGGGAGCATCATGGTTTGTGGCTGCTTTGCTGCCTCAGGGCCTGGACGGATTGTTGCCATTGATGGGAAAATGAATTCCAGAGTTTATCAAGACATTTTGCAGGAAAACGTACGACCATCTGTCCGCCAACTGAAGCTCCGCAGAGGATGGGTGATGCAACAGGACAATGACCCAAAGCATACAAGTAATTCAACAAAACAATGGCTGCAACAGCACAGAATACGCCTTCTGGAGTGGCCCAGTCAGAGTCCTGACCTCAACCCGACTGAAATGCTGTGGCATGACCTTAAGAGAGCGATTCACACCAGACATCCCAAGAATATTGCTACACTGAAACAGTTTTGTGAAGAGGAGTGGTCCAAAATTACTCCAGATCGTTGTGCAGGTCTGATCTGCAACTACAGGAAACGTTTGGTTGAGGTTATTGCTGCCAAAGGAGGGTCAACCAGTTATTAAGTCCAAAGGTTCACATACTTTTTCCTCCCTGCACTGTGAATGTTTACATGTTATGTGCAATTAAACCATGGCAACATCTATTGTTTGTGTAGTATTATGTTCAGCAGACTGTGTTCTTCTATTGTTGTGACTTAGATGACGTTCAGAGCACATTTTATGCCCAATTCATGCAAAACTCCACGTAATCCCAAGGGGTTCACATACTTTTTCTTGCAACTGTATATGAGAGGTGTTTATGTAATTTAAGTTTTTTATCACCGTACAATATTGATCATTTTAAGTTCAGTTGGTAATTTAGTTACACACAGAGGGAATTGTTTTAGATAATTTGGGAGCGCTTCACTATTTAATGCAAACTAGATACTTCGCTGCTGTGCCCAAAGAAAGACTACTTTGTTCTCGTTACGCCCCGCATGGTTCTCTGATGGCATGCAACAGGTCCTCCTCCTGGACACCCCTACTATATTGCCTGTTGCTCGCCATGGAGCCATACATTATTAGTGTGCCTCATACAGGGTATGGTGTAGAGCAGGGGCGGACTGACAACTCATGGGGCCCCCGGGCAATAGGGGATCATGGGGCCCCTGTGTCCTCGCCCACACCCAAAAAAGCCTATGAAAAAGCCAATGAAAGGTACCAGGGGCATCTCATGGGGCCCCCTACTGATCCCGGGCCCTCGGGCAGTGCCCGATTGCTCGAATGGTCAGTCCGCCCCTGGTTTAGAGAGATCATACACTTAAGAAAGGGGAAAAGCTAGATTAAACCAAAAGAAGAGCTGAAGAAAAGCTGATGACTTTTAAAAAAACACTTGATCCAGCGGAGCGCTCACTGCAGCTGGTTTCACCGGCCATCCTCTCTCCCCGGTGCCAGCATCTTAAATGTGGGCACCCAGCTGTGATAGCTTGCGGCTTCACAGCCGGGTGCCCGTGGTGCATGCACGAGTAGTGCTGTGCCTTGTGAATGGTCTCAAAGTCTTCTGGGACCTGTCACGTGTCCCAGAAGACTATGGGGAGGGAGAGGAAAATTTTCACTTCTGATCCTGTAGGCTATCGCTGTGGAAGTGGGTGTGGGTACCTGTCAAAATCGGGTACCCGCTCCCCAAAGGTGCCAATCCATAACGGGGAGCGGGGGACGAGGCCTTAAAGGGGAACTTCCACCTTTTGGTGGAGTTCCACTTTAATTACACTGGGATCATTGGAGGACCACAAGTTCAGGGTCCAAGAATGATAACATTGTTGCAGTCCTAAAAATGTCACTTTGACAATTGGAACCCAAATGTGAAAAACATATCAATGCCTCAGTTTAATTCAGTCAGTTTAATTGGGGAAATTTCCCTTCACTTCCTGTCTTGAAAATAATAGAAAATGAAAGGAAATCTCTCTGCAGTGGAAGGAAATACCCCGTTGGGCCGTTTTTCCTTCACTTTTTGGTGATAAGTATACAATTTTTGATATTCCAGTTACCTTCTGTCCTACCTGACCACCAGGACTATGATAGATGGTGAGTCTGTAAATTAGACAGCAATTAAAAACACCACACCACTGCTAAGAGGTGGTCCAGATACAACTTTATTCAGACATATATAAGGGGTACAATCGAAACACTAGCCAACACGTTTTGGGGTCCAAGAACACCCCCTTTATAAGGCCTTGGTTGACAACATGTGGTTAAAGTAGATGTAAATTCTAATCTGATGACATTTAGCTTAGCCAAAGCATTACAAATTGCCATGCTTTTTTTTTTTTTTTTTTTTGTTTTATAAAATACAGTTTTTGCCTTTATTTGATTCTTTTTGAATCTCAGTGCTTCTGATCAGTTCATTTCAGCCATTTCCTGCCTACATGCATTTTCTCCAACGTCAACTGCACATCATTGACTTGAAGCAGCTTCCTGATCAGGGACAATGCCTATTTAAATTTGTTGGTATGACAGTTGTAGGATCCACCAGGTGTCCATTCAACAAGGTGACAACGCAGGAGAACACCTGACAACTATCAATCCATAACAGGAAGTGCCTGAGCAAGGGCCTTCATGGCAAGATCACCAGTTATTCTTTCAGTGCAAGCTGCAGATTTTGAAAAAATGGCAAACAACTTATGGCGTTAAGAAAGCACTAAAAAAAATGTCAGAGTTCCCCAACCAAACACATGGAAAAGGGCAGACATAACTGAAACTGAATCAAGAACATGGGGACATGACCTCAAACCGGTAGAAGGAAAGCTCAAAACTAATATTATTTTACTGAAAGAGTAGTTGATGCTTGGAATAGACTTCCATCAGAGGTAGAGAGTCAATCAACAATAAGTGGATTCAACCATGCCTGGGACAAACATAGATCTATACTCAAACAAAAAAGTACAAACATTTTTTTCTAGAAAATTGGGGCTGACTTGATGGACCACTTGGTCTTTTCTCAGCTGCCACCAGGGGCGGACTGACCATTTGGAAACTCAGGCACTGCCCGAGGGCCTGGGGTCAGTAGGGGGCCCCATGAGATGCCCCTGGTACCTTTTTCATAGGCTTTTTTGAGTTTGGGCAAGGACACAGGGGCCCCATGATCCCCTATTGCCCGGGGGCCCCATGAGTTGTCGGTCCGCCCCTGGCTGCCACTATTCTGTTTCTGTATTTCTAAAATAAGTTCATAAACAGTGTAACAAAAAGTATTTCCAGCCTAGCAATAAAATGTATCCTCCAGGTCCTAGGTCTTTATCTTATTCTCAAAATATCAAACAGTAACAAAAAAAACAAAAAACAACCCCCTTTGGGATTGTAACAAAAAGTTATCTTACAGTATTCAACATCATATTACATATATTTTACAAAGCATAATTTTATATCACATATATTTTATATCAGTACATATATTTTTGAAAACAGACCAAAGTGAAAATTATGCTTATATAAATGATCTTTTATTAAATCGATCCACATACAATTTTTACAAACGTACTCTCAAGATGCCAGGTGATGTAGTC
Source organism: Staurois parvus (assembly GCF_062004578.1). Lineage (NCBI taxonomy): Eukaryota > Metazoa > Chordata > Amphibia > Anura > Ranidae > Staurois > Staurois parvus. Next base: position 1,480,901 of record NW_028318004.1, read on the forward strand.
TGCACATCACACTGCTTGTCCTCTACGGACAGGGACTGACCTTTAATGACATACCTTATCTATATCAATATCATATAGGTTATAAATGCAGTTTGGGATAATCAAACATCATGATGTTGTCCCTACAGTGGTCTTTCCATTTAGTACTGATCCATTACTGTGACACAGAGGAGGAGAGAAACCACTGAGTATAATCTATTTCACAAAATTTTATTAAAAACTAATAAAAACACACATTCATCAAATTGCATTTGGCTAGGGTCAGTGTCACTACTGGTAGCATGAGGCAATACCTGGACCCTACAGAGGTTGTACAGGCAGTCCAACCCCTCCAGGATAGCACATCAAAACATGCCATTGCCAGAAGGTTTGCTGTGTCTGCCAGCACAGTCTCAAGAGCATGGAGGAGATTCCAGGAGACAGGCGTTTACTCTAGGAGAGCTGGACAGGGCTGTAGAAGGTCCTTAACCCATCAGGAAGACCGGTTACTGCTCCTTTGTGCAAGGAGGAACAGGATGAGCACTGCCAGAGCCCTACAAAATGACCTCCAGCAGGCTACTGGTGGGAATGTCTCTGACCAAACAATCTGAAACAGACTTCATGAGGGTGGGCCCTGTGCCCACTGTCCGGCATCATAGAGCTCCATTGGCATTTGCAATTGAACACCAGAATTGGCAGGTCCACCACTGGCACCCTGTGCTTTTAACAGATGAGAGCAGGTTCACCCTGAGCACATGTGACAGACGTGAAAGGGTCTGGAGAAGCCGTGGAGAACGTTCTGCTGCCTGTAACATCGTTCAGCATGAACTGTTTTGGTGGTGGGTCAGTGATGGTCTGGGGAGGCATATCCATGGAGTGACACACAGACCTCTACAGGCTAGACAATGGCACCCTGACTGCTATTTGGTATCGGGATGAAATCCATGGACCCATTGTCAGACCCTACGCTGGTGCAGTGGGTCCTGGGTTCCTCCTGTTGCACGACAATGCCCAGCCTCATGTGGGGAGAGTATGCAGGCAGTTCCTGGAGGATGAAGGAATTGATACCATTGAATGGCCCCCACGCTCACCTGACCTAAATCCAATAGAACACCTCTGGGATATCATGTTTTGGTCCATGCAACGCCACCAGGTTGCACCTCAGACTGTCCAGAAGCTCAGTGATGCCATGGTCGAAATCTGGGAGGAGATACCGCAGGACACCATCCGCCGTCTCATTAGGAGCATGCCCTGATGTTGTCAGGCATGCATACAAGCACGTGGGGGCCATACAAACTACTGAGGACCATTTTGAGTTGCTGCAATGAAATTTCAGCAAATTGACTAGCCTGCTACATCATATTTTCACTTTGATTTCAGGGTATCTTTGAATTCAGGCCTCTGTAGGTTGAAAATTTTCATTTCCATCAAACGATGGGGCATCCTTACGGGGCAACACATTACCCAGTCCATATCAGTGAATATCATTATAGAGATCCAGCAGGAAATTTTTCCCCATTGAGATCTGATGTGTTTTCAAAGCGTTCCTTTCATTTTTTTGAGCAGTGTACAATCAAATATGTATGGATACATTGTTGCAAACTGCAGATATTCTCATGCTGAGTCACAGTCACTAGGTATGATGTATAAAATAATGTATACATTTAATTACGTACGATATATAAACTATACAATAAAGATAAGGATAAAAATATTTTTAAAGGCTTTTTTTTTAAATATTAAAACATTTCCGTTATCATTATTGTTATTTTAGTCCTGTGAAATAAAACATGAAGGCATAAATAAGCTCATTTTTCGTGAAGCGAAATCATAAGCGGATAACCATGTAATTGTTGTACAAACATATGGATGATCTCCATCTGTGAGCTGGGATGTCTGCTCCCAAAGGTAACAAGATCGTTCCTCCCCTAAGACACTGTCTGCTTTCTTTAAACTAAAATATATTTTGTGACTGACTTGTTTATGAGCCACATCCACCATTTAGGTATTTCCATCATTTTAGATTTTTTTTAATACTTAGCTTTATTATAAAATATTAGGAAGTAACAATATTTATGTTTAAAAAAAAAATTGGGTCACACAGAATGAATGCAATGATTACATTTTATTTATTTATTACAGGTACCTATATAGCGCCATCAATTTACGCAGTGCTTTACAGTCCCTAACCCACAAGGGGCGTACAATCTAAGATCCCTAACTCACATTCATACATACACATACTGGGGCCAGTTTAGACAGGAGCCGATTAACCTACCAGCATGTTTTTGGAGTTAGGGAGGAAACTGGAGGACCCGGGGGAAACCCACACAGGCACAGGGAGAACATGCAAATTACAGGCAGGCGGTGCCATGGCTGGGATTTGAACCAACAACCCTGATCCTGCCAGGTGGAAGTGCTAACCATTTAACCACTGTGCTGCCTACATTCATCAGTTTTATTATATTAAAATTACATGTATATTAGAATTAAACATTTTCTTGTTGTCTTTACTGTGGTTGTAAAGGATGAAGGTTTTTTTACCTTCATGCATTCTATGTAGTAAGGTAAAATAAAAACCTTCTGTGTGCTGCTCCACCCACAACCCCCCCCCCCCCCCCCTTTACTTACCTGAGCCTGATCTCGATCCACTAATGTGCACAGGAGCTTCGGCTCTCTCGGGTCTCTCTCTCCTCATTGACTGAGACACATCAGTAGGAGCCATTGGCTCTCACTGCGGTCAATCACAGCCAGTGAGAAGCAAGAGGGTGCAGGGCGGGGCTTTGTGTTTTGTATAGACACACAGAGGCAGCTTAGGAGTGAGCATGCACGAGTGCCCCTAGAGCAAGTGGCTTGTTCTGGGGGCACTCAGCAGGAGGGAGAGGCCAGGAGTGCTGTTGGGGGGACCCGAGAAGAGGAGGATTTGGACTACTATGTGCAAAACCGTTACGCAGAGCTGGTAAGTATAACATGTTCAGAATTAAAAAAAACATCCTTTGTTATAACTTTAAGTTTATATTATGACTCTTAAAGTGAATAATTTACCCATTTACTAAAATGTAATCTAAGCTAAAATGTTGATGTCATTCAAAATTTTCATTCTTTTAAAACCTGCAATTCCTAAGTAAATGTCTGATGATCCCGCCATTAAGATTTTTTTTAGACTCTCCCTATTATAGAGTGATAACTCCCTACTAATTGGCTCTTAGATTGTAAGCTCCCAGGACCAGGGCCCTCTTGTATTGAACTGTATTGTTGCTGTACTGTCTCCCATTATATTGTAAAGCGCTGAGCCAACTGTTGGTGCCATATACATCCTGTATAATAATGTATAAATCCTGTAGTATAATAATAATAATTGTGCTCATACTTTGTCACCTTGTTACATGGACGGCTAAAGGAAACCACAAGCGGCCTGGAGACATACATTGCACCATTATGGTCCAAGCACTGTCACTGTCAGGAAGACAGTCTAGAGCAAGGATCTGCAATGGACGCTGGAGCAAGTGCAGGTAGACAGGAAGTGGCTAAATGGGGCTGCAGGAGATTATCAGAAATGAGAAAGAAAAAATGAAAAAAAGATGAAAACAATGAGGCGGATTTACTAAAACTGGAGCACTCAGAATCTGGTGCAGCTGTACATGGTGGCCAATCAGCTTCTAACTTCAGCTTGTTCGATTAAGCTTTCGTAATACAACCTGGAAGCTGATTGGTTGCTGTGCAGAGTTCCATCAGATTTTGCACTCTCCAGGGTAAAAGTAAAAAATAAAACCCCTTTGCGCTGACAGTACTCAAATATGCAGCCTCTCGGCGGTTGGCCCTTGACATCAAGAGGCCGCATATTTACATACCCAAATGTAAGTGCCCTGCGTGCTCCCGGCCCAGTTACCGGTGTCTGATGGAAAGCATTCGATCGCTACTTGTGATTGGGAGCTTTCCAATCATGTGACTGCTGTGACAGCCAGGGAGGATGTCTCCAGCACACCGAGCATCACCAATATGGGTCCAAAAGTTTTAATGAATGATCACATAGTTACAGCAAGGCAACGTTTCGGAGTCTCACAGGACCCCTTCATCAGGCATGGGCCTGATGAAGGGGTCCTGTGAGACTCCGAAACGTTGGTGATCCTACTGGTGAGCCTCAGTGTTTTGGTAATATTCTCCATTTCTGATTCTGTTCGGTTCCAGCCAACGGTCGCTGCAGCATCCACTTATACACATAGCCATTTTTAACGCAGGAATGTGTGCATTTGGATTGTACACTTGCTGTGACAGCCAATCACAGTGTTCACAAGATCTAAAATCCCACCCTACCTCCCAGCATCCGAGACCCCTTAAAAGGTCTTAAAGTGTCACTAAACCTAGGATCCTGCATTCACTATATCTGTTCTCCCCGGACCCTGCATTCACTATATCTGGTCTCCCCGGACCCTGCATTCACTATATCTGGTCTCTCCAGACCCTGCATTCACTATATCCACTCTCCCCAGACCCTGCATTCACTATATCTGGTCTCCCCGGACCCTGCATTCACTATATCTGGTCTCCTGGGACCCTGCATTCACTATATCCGCTCTCCCCGGGCCCTGCATTCACTATATCTGGTCTCCCAGGACCCTGCATTCACTATATCCGGTCTCCCCGGACCCTGCATTCCCTATATCTGGTCTCCCCAGACCCTGCATTCACTATATCTGGTCTCCCCGGACCCTGCATTCACTATATCTGGTCTCCCCGGACCCTGCATTCACTATATCTGGTCACCCCGGACCCTGCATTCACTATATCTGGTCTCCCCAGACCCTGCATTCAATATATCCGACCTTCCAGGACCCTGCATTCACTATATCTGGTGTCCCAGGACCCTGCATTCGCTATATCTGGTCTCCCACAGTACACACAACATGGAAATGCAATTCTTTCAGTAAACATAAACTGCTAAATACCTTCTCTCATCAGCAGTATATAGCAGTCTTGTGACTTCTATCAGTGTCCAGTCGAGCACTGGTTAAAGCTTGTAGGAGGAGTGTTCATTCTGCTGTAGGAGGATGCAGGACCCCTGACCTCTGGCTGGACAGTGCTGATTGGCCCTGTGCTGATCACATGCACTCTTCCAAGGAAAAAAGAAAACCCTCTAGCAATACACACCAAACTGAGTGAGCATGTGCAGAGTTACTCCACATGATATGTCTTAGCAGGAGATAAGAGGGGGACACTGGAAGAAGGGATCAAGGAAGTCAGGTTCAAACAGCATTTTTACACAATGCAGAGGATTAACCCCTTAGGTTCCACAGTGAGTATAACAAGCATGCTTTACTGCATATACAGACTGATTGTACTGTTGTGGGTTTAGTAACACTTTAAAGTGCGGCGTTAATGGGGTTAATGTGGAAACAAATTGCAAATATTTATGAAACATGCGCTAACAAACTAAATGTCAATAAGCTAGGGTTTAGATGTTTAACCAATTACATCTTTTTTATTAAATATACATTGAATTATTTTACGTAAATAATGTTCTGCTTATTATGTTTATTAACGGTTATATTTATATTTTGTTTGTTTATGTATATTTTTTTTTTTTTGTTTTAAGATAACTAGTAATATTATTGTTGTTCTTTTTAGGGTATTGATTTTTTATTTTGTTTTTTTTTTTATTCAGTATTTTTTTAATTCATATATTCATTTAATTCATTATATTTATTTATTTAAGTTTAATATTAATAATAATTTTTTTTGTATGGTGAAAATCTTCTAGGTTGTATGCAGTCTTGATCTTTATTTTTCCGGGGAGATCCCAAAGTTTTCAGACCATCCACACATCTTTGTTTTTCTTGACAAGTGGGCAATTTTCACTATTTTTGTCCACAAGTGACCTTTGAAATTCCAGAATAATTTTCCTTGTTCCTCCTGGTGCCCCCACGTGACCCAGGAGCACAAACATCTGAGAGACCTCTGGGCATCCTCACATCTGCTGGCATCCATGCTAAAGGCCATTGTGTGGTGTATTTTTAACAACAGGTGTTGGGATTCGGGAGGGGTGTGTTGGCTATTAAGGGGAAGGGTTGTTACGGCAGCTAATTTCTAGTTCCCAGGCTATTTAGGAACAACCTGGACAACAAGCTTAATCTGTTTGTACAAAGCCGATATTTGGAAAACCACAACAAGCAATGCTTTATCAATTTGTATTTACACGTGACATTCAGTCAGTTTATAAATTACTTTCTAAAACAACTAACAACTTAATAATCTTAATTGTATAGGTGATACCCACTTATAGGTTGTTTGTTGTTAAACTTGACAAACATTTTACTTTTGACTTATGGTTCCCATTACACAGTAAAAGTAAAAAAAAAAAAAAAGTAAAAGTATTGCTGATTGCGTTGCCTCACCTAATAAATTTACTGTTTTTATAGCCTAAATTAGTTGAAGAAATCTAGAACTTATATTTTAGGCTTTTACAGTTAATACAAAATGTTTTTCTCAGGCATTTAGAAATTCTAGAAATGAATAATATTCTAATTATATCAGTTATAGCCTATAAGTAACCACAGTCATACTTTGAAAAATTAAATATTGACCAGGTAACTTTATATTCTAGCTCATTATCAATATAATAGAATCAGTTTTAGATTGTTTTAATACTACAAATTACCTTTTTAATTATTGAAAAAGGAAAAAAAAATGCAGTTCTGGTCAGATAGTTAATTTACAAAAAATGCTACAAATAGCTATAAATATAAATGTTTGGGCTACTTTGATTGATTATTGATCACAGATACTTATATAGAGCTGTCAATTTACGCAGCTCTTTACATATATATATTGTACATTCACATCCGTCCCTAACCCTCAAGGGGCGTACAATCTAAGGTACATAAGCAATTTTACATTGGTGACAGTGTAATGTGAGTATATAGGCTGTATATTAATAATAAGTGACACAAGGTGCTAAAATGAGTCAGCTAAATTTGCCATGTCAAATAACCAAATACAATAAAGTAATGTTAATAGCACTGGTAGTAAAGCGCAAAATACACACATTTATATATATATATATATATATATATATATATATATATATATATATATATACACACACTATATAGGTTCTTCAAAAAGTTTCCACACTTTTTTTAACTCTTAAACTCTATTATATATATTATATATATAAAAGTGCAGAAACTATCTGAAGACCCCTCGTATATATATATATATATATTTTTTTTTTTTTATTTTTTTTTTAAATATATATATATATATATGTGTGTATAGGTTCTTCAAAAAGATTCCACACTTTTATTTAACTTTTAAACTCTATTATATATATATAAAAGTGCAGAAACTATCTGAGGACCATATATATACATATATATAATTTTTTCCCTCACTTTCTCTCTCTCTCTGTATGTGTTTGTGTGTGTGTATATATATATATATATATATATATATATATATATATATTTTTTTTTTTTTTTTTCATTTACTTATTTGTTTATTTTTTATTTAATTGAATGTATGATATTATTTGTTTTACACCAATAGTCTTCTTTGATTTTATCTTTTTTTATCTTACTGTATTATTATATTACTATAAATGCACTTGGACATTTCAATGTTCTTTGGCTGAAATTCTATTGCCATTTAGAAGAACTATCTGGAAACATGAAATGAAGATTATTATAATCAGAAGAACGCTTACTGCTTGTGCAGATTGCGCTATGTCAAAATAAATTTAAGAGTATCTTGTCCATCCAGTAATACTGATGAGCAATACCTGAACTATTTAGGGGGATAGAGGGCAAAGATTAATGTCCTGTGACAGGCTGAAATCTACAGTGAATGACAGACAGATGAATCTCCGTGAATTCTCTGGAAAGACTAGACTCGTAACTTCCCCCATTCAGGCATTGTCTGAAAAGCTGCATATATTTGAATAAGACAGTTGTTAACATATCAGATGGCCATACAACTCATAGTATGATTGTGCAATCGTTTTACAATTCCCTTCAGATTTATCTATGTAGTGTTAGTACCTACCCAAAGAACCTGCTCAATTTATATATAATTATTATTATTATTCAGGATTTATATAGCAGCAACAGTTTGCTCAGCACTTTACAATATAACGGGAGACGATACAGCAACAATACAGTTCAATACAAGAGGGTTAGGAGGGCCCTGGTCCTGGGAGCTTACAATTTAAGAGGGAAGGGCTAGTGGTATGAAAGGTAGTAACTGTGGGGGGTGGACTGGTAGGAGGAATAGAAGCAGGGGCGGACTGACCATTTGGAAACTCGGGCACTGCCCGAGGGCCCAGAGTCAGTAGGGGGCCCCAAGAGATGCCCCTTCTACCTTTTTCATAGGCTTTTTTGAGTTTGGGCAAGGACACAGGGGCCCCATGATCCCCTATCGCCCGGGGGCCCCATGAGTTGTCAGTCTGCCCCTGAGTAGAAGATTCCATTATTAGCTGAGGGCAGGATATATATCCAATCAGGGAGTCCTCAACACTACATAGTTGTTGGTAAACTAATAAAGTAAAAGGTTTTCAGCTGCAAATGATTGTTTATACTAAGCTGTCTGTTTCCGGAACCCTTGCTCTGTTTGAAGGCTATGTCCGCCTGAATAACCTTCACATCTGACACTTCCAGGAGTGTCAGGCACTTGCACCCTCTGCTGTACACATTGATTCAGTGTGATCTGAAGTGGCCTAGTGGCCGGAGGATGGAGTAGGCATCAAACACTCCCAGAAGTGAGATTTTTAGGTGGCCATAGCTCTTCAGGGGAGGGAAGATTCCAGAATCGGGTGGTGGGATAGGTAAGTATAAACAATCTTGTCTGCAGATTCAACAGCTATATACAGTTGTCTTCAAAATAATAGCAGTGTGCTGAAAAAAGTGAATAAAGCTCAAAATCCTTCTAATAGCTTTTATTTCCATCCACACAAATGCATTGGGAACACGACACATTCTATTCCAAATCAAAACATGAAGAAAAAGAGATCAAATTTGTGTTGTTCCTCTAAAAAAATTAAAGAAAAGTGAATATTAGACTTCAAAAAAATAGCAGTGTTTGTATTCTTCTTTACAAACTCAAACATTCACTATATAAACTGAAAAATGTTTGAAGATTTTGCTTTCCTTTGAATCACTTAATGAATATTTGGTTGTAGTCGCACTGTTTCTGAGAACTGCTGTACATCTGTGTTGCATGGAGTCACCCAACTTCTGGCCCCTGTGATCAGGTATTCCAGCCCAGGATGATTGGACTACATTCCACAGTTCTTCTATATTTCTTGGTTTTGCCTCAGAAACTGCATTTTTGATGTCACCCCACAAGTTTTCTATTGGATTAAGATCCGGGGATTGGGCTGGCCACTCCATAACGTCCATCTTGTTGGTCTGGAACCAAGATGTTGCACGTTTACTGGTGTGTTTGGGGTCGTTGTCTTGTTGGAACACCCATTTCAAGGGCATTTCCTCTTCAGCATAAGGCAGCATGACCTCTTCAAGTATTCGGATGTATTCAAACTGATCCATGATCCCTGGTATGTGATAAATAGGCCCAACACCGTAGTATGAGAAACATCCCCATATCATGATGCTTGCACCACCATGCTTCACTGTCTTCACAGTGTACTGTGGCTTGAATTCAGTGTTTGGGGGTCGTCTGACAAACTGTCTCCGGCCACTAGACCCAAAAAGAACAATCTTACTTTCATCAGTCCACAAATGTTGCGCCATTTCTCTTTAGGCCAGTCAATGTGCTCTTTGGCAAATTGTAACCTCTTCAGCACATGTCTTTTTTCAACAGTGGGACTTTGCGGGGGCTTCTTGCAGATAGCTTGGCTTCACATAGACGTCTTCTAATTGTAACAGTCCTCACAGGGAACTTTACACCTTCTTTCATCTTCCTGGAGCTGATTGTTGGCTGAGTCCTTGCCATTTTGGCTATTCTTCTATCCATTCGAATGGTAGTTTTTCGTTTTCTTCTAATAGAACTCCACACTGCTATTATTTTGAACATGCCCCTTTCAATTAGTGATTCAATTACACAGAATCAGCAGCATGCATGTCATGACTGTTGGGTCTGTTGGATTTCTATTACTCTACTACACCTGCTAGTAAATTATTTGCCATGTAGAAATATCATTTCTACCAAAAACAGTGATTGATCAGGTTAGTGATGTCTGACTGCTATCATTTTGAACACAACTGTAACTGCAGCAAAACAAGTCTGTGCTTTTAAACATTTACGTTCCTACTCCCCCATCCCCAGCAGCAAATACTTACTTTTCTTTGACTCTCCTGCTGCTCTGTCCAGTTGTCGAAGATACTTCTGGGTATGGAGGAGCTTGTGACTCACTCCATGTAATAGCATCCACCCAACTAGTGCTGCCACATAGGGTGCCCATAGCCACATATGAGCTATAACTGCATCCCATTATAGTTTACACATGGGTTTGCTTCATTCTGGCAGCTGAACGGATGGCAGGGGAGCAAAAAGAAGGAAATGTATGTGTTGCTGGGGAGGTTGGCATTAAGTGAACCTGTTGCTTTGGTGTGCTTGGGCACAGCACAGATTCCCATTAAGGCCCCATGCACACAGGTTGCACGATTATATTTAGGATCAATCCTGCATAAAATATAGTAGGTACATTGTATGCATGGAACATTTGCACTAATGTTTACAGCACAAATGTACCCATTTCAGCAATTTCTACTCAACAGCACCTGTGCCACTGATTACTACATACTAATGGTAGGCCCCTGCCGCCCAGCATCCTTGCTTGTTAGGATGCAATAGGCTCTAGCTGCCTAGTGTCCTAGGTTGCAAGGACACAGGAGACTCCAACTGTATCATGTCCTCTGTTGCTAGAATACAAGTGGCTCCTCCTGTCTAGCATTTTGGTTGCTGGGATGCAGGTAGCCTCTTCCACCTAGTGTCTTTGTTTCCTAGGGTACAGGCTGCTCCTACCACCTAGCTTCTTGGCTTCTGGGATGCAGGTGACTCCTTCCACCTAGCATCCTTGGTTGCTAGGGTGCAGTTAGTTCCTGCCACATATCATCCCTGGTTACTAGGCTGGTGGTTCCTGTTGCCTTGTATCCTTGCTTGCTAGGACACAGGTGGTACTTGCCACCTAGTGTCCTTAGTTGCTATGGCATAGGCAGCTTCAGACACATAGTGGCCTTAGTTCCTAGGACGCAGGTTGCTCCTGCCACGTAGCTTCCTTGGTTGCCAAGATGCAGGCAGCTCATGCTGCCTTGCGTTCTTGCTTGCTAGGACACAGGTGGCACTTGACACCTAGTGTCCTTAGTTGCTATGACATAGGCAGCTTCAGACACCTACTGTCCTTAGTTGCTAGGACGCAGATTGCTCCTGCCACGTAACATCCTTGGTTGCCAAGATGTAGACAGCTCATGCTGCCTTGTGTCCTTGCTTGCTAGGACACAGGTGAAGCTTGCCACTTGGTGTTTTTAGTTGCTAGGTCATAGGTGGCTCCAGCCACCTAGTGTCCTTTTGTCCTTTATTGCTAGAGCATACTGTATGTTGCTCCTGGAACATAGCATCCATGGTTGCTAGGATGCAGGCGGTTTCTGCTACCTTCTATCCTTCCTTGCTAGGACACAGGTGGCTCTTGCCACCTGACGCCCTTGGTTGCTAGGACACAGGTGAAGCTTGCCACTTGGTGTTTTCAGTTGCTGGGGCATAAGTGGCTCCGGCCACCTAGTGTCCTTTGTTGCTAGAGCATATGTTGCTCCTGGCATGTAGCATCCATGGTTGCTAGGATGCAGGCGATTTCTGCTGCCTTCTATCCTTCTTTGCTAGGACACTGATGGCTCTTGCCACCTGACATCCTTGGTTGCTAATACACAGACAGCTCTTGCCTAGTGTCCTTGGTAGCTAGAACACAGGCTGCTCCAACAGAATACTATCACGTACCTGGTGTTAGAGGCCAATGGAGAGAGAGTTTCCCTTTTGGCTAAGTTCCAGACTCCCCTTGATATGGGACAGAAGGAGTCAGGACCAAAGTAGTACGGGTTGCCTGTAGAAGTGCTTGTCAGAGGTACACCCAGGAGCACAGCTGATGCGCTAGGATGGTGTCTGCAGACAGGTGGCACCCGTGAGAGATATGCAGGCCTTCAGGGTAGCAGAGGACCACAGAGTAGTCGGTTCAAAGCCAAGATCATATGCCGGGTAGAGATTGGAGCAGACATAGTCAATAGGATAGCCGGGGTCATACACAGAAGAGCAGGTGAGAATATCTATTAGCCAAGCCGAGGTTAGATCAGGAGAGCAGGTGAGAATATCTAGTAGCCAAGCCAGGGTCAGATCAGGAGTCAGGCAGAGAAGACAGGTCCAGGAACAAGCCAAATCGGTAACAGCAGATCACAGTAACAAGGGAACACAGACAAAGGTACTGGGGAGCCAGAGATCAACCAGCAATTGGAGGGAGTGATGGGCTTCCTTATAAAGGCCATCTGGCACCAAACTGAGCTAATGCGTGCTTAACTATGCGCTAGTGCACATGTGTGTTCCGGCTCGCACCAATGCTCATAGATTTTCACCAGCGTGCATTTCTGCGGCCATGCAAGGTACTGGCAGGAATGCCAGGTCTCCGTGTACCTCTGCTGTGGACAGAGCCCTGACAAGTACATTCATCTGTACGCAGGTGAACCTTAGCACAAATATTTACATGTGCACAGGTCCTTGAATGCAGATTTTCCAATACAGATCACTGTGCATGGGTCCATATAATAAATTACAGATCTGAACACAGAGCATTGTACATTCTTGTGCAGGAGTCCTAAGGCATTCTGAAAGTGCGGAGTGTGCTGAACTTCATTTTACTGTATCGGGGGAAGGAAATATAATTCATATACTTTTCTTGAACACCCATTTTAGGTCAATACAGTTCCTACTTAACACATTTGATTGTGTGTCACTCCCTTAATGTTGGTTTATTCCCCACTTATGTCCATGCTTCTCCAGCCACCCATGTTAAATAGCATTTTGAAATTGGAAGGAGAAGTATATCTGGATCTCATGCTTTTATTCACAGCTTATTATACCATAATCAGAATCTTTCCACATTGTCTATTTAGCTGCACATGACAACCTCCCGCACGGCTGTCAGTGCATTTCTGCGAGGAGCTGGGATAAAAATATCAAGACGCACTTATTACCCGGTGTTAAATGGTAGATTCAAATTACTTGGCCCACCGGCTTTGCTTCCTCTCTGTGCTCTCCAACCACAGATCCTACTTGATCCGCATTTTATAGTCAGGATATCCCAGAGTCTTCGTAGGAATTTTTGAGGTCCTTTCTGGAATTACCCTTTACTGCACTGTGGGCAAGCCACCGTCTTTTAACTGCAGGTTGTAGACATAATTTTACAATTAAAGGATAAGTTCACCTTCTGATAAAAAATAATAAATGCACATTTTTTTTGCAGGTAAATAAATGTGCATTTATTATTTTTTGCAGGAGCCTGTAAACCATTGCATCAGCTGGTGCCGTGCAGGTCTCCTGCAGACCTGTAGGTATATCTGCTTGCCCATATGGGATGTAAGGGGAAGAAGGTATACTGACAGGAAGAATCAATGAACTAACCATAGTGCTCCACACCGCTGCGGTAATTCATTGAGAACTACAAGCCAACAGCCGCAAGAACTGTCTGGACTTGTAGTTCATTCATTCACAGAGCAGTGATATGGCTGGGTGGGCGGAGCCCCACATGGCCACTTTTTTTTTCTTAATTTGACACCTTGCGGGCGGGGGGGGGGGGAATCCCCCTGCTAGCTGTCAAAGCAGAGGGTTTGCGGGGAGTGGGGACCAGTGCTTTCATAACATGTTACACCCTGAATATATCATGTAACATGTCATGAAAGGTGAACTTATCCTTTAAGGTGGATCTAAACCCGAGCAATGAACTTCTCTTATTTGCTCCCTTTTGTTCTATTAAAGAATATTTAAACCCAACATTTCATATTCCTGATTTATATCTGCTGTACTTGTATAAAAATATGAGAAATGTATCCTGTTCTCTTTGTATTGCTTCCCTTGTGTGAAATCCCTGGTGTTCCTTCTAGTCCCTATGTTTTCCTATTAAAAACTGACCGCACTAGGCAGGAGAGTACAGTGTGGTCAGTTCTCTAGCTGTGCTGGGAACTCAGCCTGCTCTCCTCCAATGATCAGGCTTGTCCTTATGTCCCCCTCCCTTTCCCCACAGCCATTCACTGGAAAGATCAGTGCTCTGTTGTTTCTCCTCCCCCAGCTCTCTGCGCTCCTTGTGCAGCGGAGGGTATGTGAGGGTATGTGAGGGTATGTGATTACTTTTAAAAAAGGGGGAAAATAGGTATTTATAATGTTTTTATATCTATGCACAAAAGTTTTACCTTTAATTTCTGTTTTATACTGAATGGGTTGTTATACAAGGTGAGGGCTCACATACACACTATATTGCCAAAAGTATTGGGACGCCTGACTTTACACGTACATGAACTTTAATGGCATCCCAGTCTTAGTCCGTAGGGTTCAATATTGAGTTGGCCCCGCCCTTTGCAGCTATAACAGCTTCAACTCTTCTGGGAAGGCCATCCACAAGGTTTAGGAGGGTGTCTATGGGAAGGTTTGACCATTCTTCCAGAAGCTCATTTGTGAGGTCAGGCACTGATGTCGGATGAGAAGGCCTGGCTCGCAGTCTCCACTCTAATTCATCCCAAAGGTGTTCTATCGAGTTGAGGCCAGTCAAATTCCTCCACCCCAAACCCGCTCCTCCATGTCTTTATGGACCTTGCTTTGTGCACTGGTGTGCAGTCATGTTGGAACAGGAAGGGGCCATCCCCAAACTCTTCCCACAAAGTTGGGAGCATGAAATTGTCCAAAATGTCTAGGTATGTTGAAGGCTTAGGAGTTCCCTTCACTGGAACTAGGGGGCCAAGCCCAACCTCTGAAAAGCAACCAAAACTTTACATTTGACACAATGCAGTCAAGCAAGTACTGTTCTCCTGGTAACTGCCAAACCCAGACACGTCCATCAGATTGCCAGACAGAGAAGCGTGATTGGTTACTCCAGAGAACACGTCTCCACTGTTCTAGAGTCCAGTGGCGGCGTGTTTTACACTATTGCATCCAACGCATTGAATTGC
The DNA here is from genome assembly GCF_062004578.1 of Staurois parvus. Taxonomy (NCBI): domain Eukaryota; kingdom Metazoa; phylum Chordata; class Amphibia; order Anura; family Ranidae; genus Staurois; species Staurois parvus. The sequence continues at coordinate 1,496,032 of NW_028318004.1, forward strand.
ACTTGGTGATGGAAGGCTTGGATGCAGCTGCTCGGCCATAGAAACCCATTCCATGAAGTTCTCTACACACTGTTGTTGTGCTAATCTGAAGGCCACACCATGTTTGGAGGTCTTTAGCTTTTACTTCTCAGACAGTTGGCGACTCCTGTGAATGGTGCGCTTCAGCATGTGCTGACCCCGCCCTGTCATGTGACGTGGCATACCACTTGGTGGCTGAGTTGCTGTTGTTCCCAGTTGCTTCCACTTTGTTATAATCCCACTAACAGTTGAGCGTGGAATATTTAGTAGCCAGGAAATGTCACGGATGGACTTATTGCACAGGTGGCAACCTATCACGGGACCACGCTTTGGTCACTGAGCTCCTGAGAGCGACCCATTCTTTCACCAATGTTTGTAGAAGCAGTCTGCAGCCTAGGTGATGATTTTATACACCTGTGGCCATGGAGGTGATTGGAACACCTGAATCCAATGATTTGGAGGGCTGGCCCAATATGTCTGGCAATACAGTGTACTTTAAATATACCATTGAAGGTATTTTGTTATATCTGGTAAAAAAGTACCTGTTGATCCCATCAGAAATTTTGCAAGCTGATAATTTCCTGCAATCTCTGCCTGTGTTGTATTTTTACATTGTGTCCCAGCCAATGAGGAGGGAGCAGGGGCGGACTGACCATTTGGAAACTCGGGCACTGCCCGAGGGCCCGGGGTCAGTAGGGGGCCCCATATGATGCCCCTGGTACCTTTTTCATAGGCTTTTTTGAGTTTGGGCAAGGACACAGGGGCCCCATGATCCCCTATTGCCCGGGGGCCCCATGAGTTGTCAGTCCGCCCCTGGGAGGAAGAGACCCGATCAGGCTCAGGTAAGTATAGAGTGGGGGGAGGGGAGTTTGGGGGGGGGTGCTGCCTAGAATGCATGAAGGTAAATAACCTTCTGCCTTTACAGCTTTAAAATACAATGTGGAAATGATTTTAAATTTTGGTGACTTATCTAAAGCCCATTGAAAGGAGCCGTGAAAGGTTGCATCTTTAGTCAGGCTATGTTCGCATCTGTGCATTTCTGTTGTTCGTTTGCAGAAGTGCAGAAACACATTATTGTACAATCCAACTACCATTATCCCCCATGGGTCCCATTCTTCTTTGCAGTTTCCTGAAGTGTGTTTTTTGGAAAGGTCCCGGGACTTTTTTACAGGCAGAACAATTTGTTTTGGGCTTCATATACTTCAATGAAGTTTACATGCGTTTTGGAAAGAGTTTTGTTTTTAACAAACAGTTTTCTCCATCTACCAAAAAACATAGGAAGCATGAAAATGCACCACAAAACCACATGTGCATAGATGTGAACCTAGCCTTAAGCCCCATTCACATTTTGTGATTTGGAATCTCAGCAGAATTCTGCCCACAATTCCATATTTATTTTTTGCAGGAACGTATACAGCGCTGTCAATTTACACAGCGCTTTACATATACAGTTGTGCTCAAAATAATAGCAGTCAGACATCACTAACCGGATCAATCACTGTTTTTGGTAGAAATGATATTTCTACATGGCAAATAATTTACTAGCAAGGTGTAGTAGAGTAATAGAAATCCAACAGACCCAACAGTCATGACATGCATGCTGCTGATTCTGTGTAATTGAATCACTCATTGAAAGGGGCATGTTCAAAATAATAGCAGTGTGGAGTTCTATTAGTGAGGTCATTCATTCTTTGAAAAACAGGTGGCAATTATTGCCCTTATTTAAGGAAGGAAGGCAGCAAATGTTGTACATGCTGGTTACAGTGCATTTCTCTCTGAAATTCTGAGGAAAATGGGTCGTTTCAGACATTGTTCAGAAGAACAGCGTACCTTGATTAAAAAGTTGATTGGAGAGGGGAAAACATATAAAGAAGTGCAGAAAATGATAGGCTGCTCAGCTAAAATGATTGCAAATGCTTTAAAATGGCAACCAAAACCTGAAAGACGTGGAAGAAAGCGAAAAACTACCATTCGAATGGATAGAAGAATAGCCAAAATGGCGCGGACTCAGCCAACAATCAGCTCCAGGAAGATGAAAGAAGGTGTAAAGTTCCCTGTGAGTACTGTTACAATTAGAAGACGCCTATGTGAAGCCAAGCTATCTGCAAGAAGCCCCCGCAAAGTCCCACTGTTGGAAAAAGACATGTGCTGAAGAGGTTACAATTTGCCAAAGAGCACATTGACTGGCCTAAAGAGAAATGGCGCAACATTTTGTGGACTGATGAAAGTAAGATTGTTCTTTTTGGGTCTAGTGGCCGGAGACAGTTTGTCAGACGACCCCCAAACACTGAATTCAAGCCACAGTACACTGTGAAGACAGTGAAGCATGGTGGTGCAAGCATCATGATATGGGGATGTTTCTCCTACTACGGTGTTGGGCCTATTTATCGCATACCAGGGATCATGGATCAGTTTGAATACATCAGAATACTTGAAGAGGTCATGCTGCCTTATGCTGAAGAGGAAATGCCCTTGAAATCGGTGTTCTAACAAGACAATGACCCCAAACACACCAGTAAACGTGCAACATCTTGGTTCCAGACCAACAAGATTGACGTTATGGAGTGGCCTGCCCAATCCCCGGATCTTAATCCAATAGAAAACTTGTGGGGTGACATCAAAAATGCAGTTTCTGAGGCAAACCAAGAAATAGAGAAGAACTGTGGAATGTAGACCAATCATCCTGGGCTGGAATACCTGATCACAGGGGCCAGAAGTTGGGTGACTCCATGCAACACAGATGTACAGCAGTTCTCAGAAACAGTGCGACTACAACCAAATATTCATTAAGGGATTCAAAGGAAAGCAAAATCTTCAAACATTTTTCAGTTTATATAGTGAATGTTTGAGTTTGTAAAGAAGAATACAAACACTGCTATTTTTTTGAACCGTCTAATATTCACTTTTGTTAAATTTTTTTAGAGGAACAACACAAATTTGATCTATTTTTCTCCATGTTTTGATTTGGAATAGAATGTGTCGTGTTCCCAATGCATTTGTGTGGATGGAAATAAAAGCTATTAGAAGGATTTTGAGCTTTATTCACTTTTTTCAACACACTGCTATTATTTTGAACACAACTGTATATTGTACATTCACATCAGTCCATAACCCTCAAGGGGCGTACAATCTAAGGTCCCTAACTCAAATTCATACATACACATACTAGGGCCAATTTAGACAGGAGCCAATTCACCTACCAGCATGTCTTTGGAGTGTTGGAGGAAACCAGAATACCCGGAAGAAACACTCGCAGACACAGGGAGAACATGCAAATTCCAGGCAGGAGATGCCATGACTGGGGTTCCAACCAATGACCCTAGTACTGCAAGGCAGAAGTGCTAACCATTTAGCCATTGTGCTGCCCACATGACAACTCCTGCAAAAAATGTAACGTGCATTTGGGTGCCATTATCCTTTAATAGCACCCCAAAGCAATGTGATTCTGCTGCAACTGTCATGCGACAGGATTGTGTGGCGTTCACAGCAAAATGCAGCTTTAAAATGAAGCTTGTTGCCCAAAAAGGAGCTGGAGCTTCTGTTTCGGCAAAAAACACGCATAGGGCAGTCCAATCAAGTAAATTGGCTGCCCCTTGTGACATCCTCATCCGTGAGGATTACGCTTTGACAATTGCGTAGTGGGAATACTCATTCCTGCGACACGATATGTGAACGGGGCCTTAGACAATAAAGGCTATCACTTAAACTCCAAATTTTCTGAACACATCTTTAGTAAATCCTTTGTAGTTATTTTTTTCCCTTTTTATAGCTTTATAATCCGCCAATTTTCTACGTATACATTTTATATCATTTTTCTCAGTCTAAATTGGTCGGCTTGATTTTGCATTTCATGTGTCAATGGAACCAAATGATTTAAATTGCAACTATTATGCTTTACTGGATCTTGAAGTGTCCCAGGAAAATGAATTATGACTGTCCACATTTTGTTCATTGTTATGGGGAAATGTTAATGTAGGTGCGATTTACTAGACTTACATAACGGCCCATAGAGCCTATGATTAGTAGGTTAGATTTAGAGCTGCTTCTAAACCCACAGCTCCTCTGAAAAAGTAGTCTGCATTCAGATCACTGATCAATCACTATATCCAGTCTCCCCGGACCCTGCATTCACTATATCTGCTTTCCCCGGACCCTGCATTCACTATATCTGGTCTCCCTGGACCCTGCATTCACTATATCTGGTCTCCCCGGACCCTGCATTCACTATATCTGGTCTCCCAGGACCCTGCATTCAGCATACCTGGTCTCCCCGGACCCTGCATTCACTATATCTGGTCTCCCTGTACCCTGCATTCACTATATCCGGTCTCCCCGGACCCTGTATTCACTATATCTGGTCTCCCCGGACCCTGCATTCACTATATCTGGTCTCCCCAGACCCTGCATTCACTATATCTGGTCTCCCCAGACATCTGCATTATGGCAGATGGATTGGGGATAGTAATAGAAGTGGAGGATCAGAGAAGACAGGATCAAAAAGCTTTATTACACGATGCAGAGGATTAACCCTTAGGTTCCACAGTGAGTATAAAATGCATGCTTTAATACATATACAGACTGATTGTACTGTTGTGGGTTTAGTAACACTGTAAGCTCTGATGAAGGTGATTTTCAGTCCCGGAAACGCATTGGTTGCCTTTTGTCACTTGAGACACCAATTAAAGATTTGGATTCAGGACAACCATTTGGTGCTCTTTTTGTCTCATCTGTACGTGGATTTCTCAGTCTGGGTGACCTCTACTGCTCTAGGGGGTCTCCTGCTTCTGGGAATAGCTGCAGAATCCAATCCACTAGGCTCCATTAAAGACCCAGTTTGACAGTTCAACGATCTGAATCCAGCATGTCCCTTACACCACCCCTAGGCACAGAACATTTTCACCCAATAACAGAAAGTACCTGGACAATGACCTTTGTGGCAGGATCATCATGTGTTTCTTTTAATGAAACTTGAAGGTGTTGACTTTTAAAAATAATAAAAAATATATTCAAGTTTACAGTATATAAAATTTGAGTGGTTGGCTTTCAATCTACTTTGATGTCCTGACTGACTAGTTTCAGGTTTTTTTTTTTTGCCTGAAGTAGCTTTTGAAATTAATTCAGCCCCCAGTGAATAAAGGAGTAAGATACAATACACATTGCTTGTTACCTTTGTGAACTAACAAATACAAACTTGCAAGCATACCGAGATCCGAGCAAAGAGGCGTAAAAGGGACGGAGGGATAAATGATAGAAGATATTTTGCTGACAGTCATCAAAGTGGAAGGCTTCTGGGAGTAATCAAGTCTAATTATGTCAGAGCGGCCCACAGACATAACAAAGGAAAAAGGAGCAGGTAGAGCTATCTAGACGTTGTTACGGGGAATAGAGATGAGGATACCACACTGAACAAATAATATGATGGATGAATAAATCGCTCCTTTCAACAAGACAGTTCATAATAGGAGTCTAGGCTGCAGAATCTGCATTGTGATGCTGATGGCTAAACCAGAAGGCGATATACCAGAAAAGTAGACTCATGGACTGCAATGTAAAATAAAGAGAGGTCATCAGGTCTAACGAATGGATAATGACTCTTCCTTGTATAGAGCTGCATGTACTGTAACCCATAGGAACCAATTATATTTCATGCCAGATGTTAGTACAATGAGCAACGAAAGGGTCAGGCAACCCAAAAATGGTATTTTAGTTATATAGGAAGGAGAAAATATGCCTTGGTTCATTAACCATTCGCCCTCCTGAGGATTCCCCCCCCCCCCCCCTTCCTGACCAGGCCATTTTTTGTGTTACGGCGCTGCTTTACTTTAACTGACAATTGTGCGGTCATGCAACGCTGCACCCAAATTTATGTCCTTTTTTTTCCCCACAAATTGAGCTTTCTTTCAGTGGTGTTTGATCACCTGTGTGTTTTTTAATTTTTTGCGCTATAAGCAAATAAAGACAGAAAATTTTTAGAAAAAAAACAATATTTTGGACTTTTTGCTATTAAACATGTCCAGTAAAAAAATAAAAAAATAAAATTTCATCATAAATTTAGACCAAAATGTATTCTGCGACATGTCTTTGCTAAAAAAAAAATCCCAATACGTGTAAATTAAATGGTTTACAGACAATGGGATTTTTTCTTTTATACTAGTAATGGTGGCGATCAGCGACTTTTAGTGGGACTGCGGTGGACATTCTGGCACTGGGGGGGGAACTAACTTGGGGTCTCTGACATCCCCAGTGACACCAATACAGTGATCAGTGCTAAAAAAAACTGATACTGTACTAATGGCACTGGGCAGGAAGGGGTTAATGTGAGGGGAGATCAAAGGGTTAACTGTGTGCTGGGAGTGTTTTACTAGGGGGTGGGGGGGTTGTTCTTCACTGTAAGCACACTGATTGGGATGGCTGTACTGTACAAATCCATCCAGAGCAGTGTGCTTGAGCTGACAGGGAGGAAGATTGTTTGTAAACAAAACAATCTTCCTCCCCGTCGGAGATGGTCGGTAATCACTGTGCGCCGGTGGGTAATGACCGGCCAGGACCCGGTGGTTGACATTCGCGGACATGAATGGCGGTGTGGGTATGGCGCGTGCACCCCCTACCCAGAAATGCAGAATCACACACACATATATATATACACGTGACCTGCACACAGGTGCCTGCCTTGTAGCAGTATATTTGCTATAGGGAAGTTCTAAAGCAGTTAAAGTGATTGTAAAGCAACAGTTTTTCTTTAAAAAAAAGCAAACATGTCCTACTTACCTGTTCTGTGTAATGGTTTTGCACAGAGCAGCCCTGATCCTCCTCTTCTCGGGTTCCTGTCTCCTCCCCCTTGCCAAGTGCCCCCATAGCCATTTGCTATGGGGGCACTTGTGTTTGCAAATCGGCTCTGTGTCCATAAGAAGGCCGCCCCCTGCGCCCTTCTCACTGGCTGTGATTGACAGCAATGAGAGCCAATGGCTCCCACTGCTGTGTCTAAACCAACAAAAAGAGAGAGCCGAGAGAGCCGCTGCTTTTGCGCACATCGCTGGTTCGGGATCAGGCTCAGGTATGTACAAGGGGGGGCACTGCATGCAGTTTTTGTTTTATTTCTTGCGTAGAATGCATAGACCTTCTGCTTTTATTACCACTTTCAGAAAAAGACATCCGAAATGCGCTGGGTATGAGTTTATACAAAGTAGTGAGAGAACAAAAACATTCAGCAAGCTCACTGGCTCAGGTTAGGCTGCTCACAACAGACAGGGCTACCCTCCAGTGGGTTACCTGGCAGGTTACCTGAAAAAAGCTGCACCAATGGAAGCAGCACCAGACCAAAGGATAAGAGAGTCAAATTAATTTATTGATTTACGCCATGAAAAATTCAAAAGCGTTTCGAGGGTCACAAAAAACTCCCCCTTCATCAGGGCTTCAGTTAAAACAAGAACCTTTATTGGATACAAAATATTGCTTTCCTGTATGAACCTACACTTGCAAGAAAAAGTATGTGAACCCCTTGGAATTACGTAGAGTTTTGCATGAATTGGGCATAAAATGTGCTCTGAACGTCATCTAAGTCACAATAGAAGAACACAGTCTGCTGAACATAATACTACACAAACATTAGATGTTGCCATGGTTTAATTGCACATACCATGTAAACATTCACAGTGCAGGGAGGAAAAAGTATGTGAACCTTTGGACTTAATAACTGGTTGACCCTCCTTTGGCAGCAATAACCTCAACCAAACGTTTCCTGTAGTTGCAGATCAGACCTGCACAACGATCTGGAGTAATTTTGGACCACTCCTCTTCACAAAACTGTTTCAGTGTAGCAATATTCTTGGGATGTCTGGTGTGAATCGCTCTCTTAAGGTCATGCCACAGCATTTCAATCGGGTTGAGGTCAGGACTCTGACCGGGCCACTCCAGAAGGCGTATTCTGTGCTGTTGCAGCCATTGTATTGTTGAATTACTTGTATGCTTTGGGTCATTGTCCTGTTGCATCACCCATCCTCTGCGGAGCTTCAGTTGGCGGACAGATGGTCGTACGTTTTCCTGCAAAATGTCTTGATAAACTCTGGAATTCATTTTCCCATCAATGACAACAATCCGTCCAGGCCCTGAGGCAGCAAAGCAGCCCCAAACCATGATGCTCCCTCCTCCATGTTTTACAGTGGGGATGAGGTTTTGATGTTGGTGTGCTGTGCCTTTTTTTCTCCACACATAGTGTTGTGTGTTCTTCCCAAACAACTCAATCTTGGTTTCATCTGTCCACAGTATATTTTGCCAGTAGTGCTGTGGAACATCCAGGTGCTCTTTTGCAAACTTCAAACGTGCTGCAATATTCTTTTTGGACAGCAATGGCTTCCTCCGTGGTGTCCTCCCATGTACTCCATTCTTGTTTAATGTTTTCCTTATTGTAGATGTGTCAACAAAAATGTTAGCATGTGCCAGAGATTTCTGTAGGTCTTTAGCTGACACTCTGGGATTCTTCTTTACCTCATGCAGCATTCTGCGCTGTGCTCTTGCAGTCATTTTTACAGGACGACCATGCCTAGGGAGAGTAGCAACAGTGCTAAACTTTCTCCATTTGTAGACAGTCTGTCTTACCGTGGACACATGAACATCAAGGCTTTTGGAGATACTTTTGTAACCCTTTCCAGCTTCATGCAAGTCAACAATTCTTGATCGTAGGTCTTCTGAGAGCTCTTTTCTGCGAGGCATGGTTCACATCAGACAATGCTTCTTGAAACCAGTAAACCCAAAACAGGTGTGTGTTTTTTAAGGGCAGGACAGCTGTCAGCAACACATCCAATATCATCCCACTGATTGGAGTCAAGGTTGGCTCACTCCTGGCTCCAATTAGCTCTGGGAGAAGTCATTAAGCTATGGCCTCACATACTTTTTCCTCCCTGCACTGTGAATGTTTACGTTATGTGCAATTAAACCATGGCAACATCTAATGTTTGTGTAGTATTATGTTCAGCAGACTGTGTTCTTCTATTGTTGTGACTTAGATGATGTTCAGAGCACATTTTATGCCCAATTCCTGCAAAACTCCACGTAATCCCAAGGGGTTCACATACTTTTTCTTGCAACTGTATGTAGGAAAGGCAATTGCTGGAATAGAAGGGTTACTGGCCAACAGTATTTGCATGAGCAATCAAGATAATAAAATTTTAGGTTAACAAACTTCACCTTTAACTTGTGATGATGTTCAGGTTTATCACCAACATGGGGTTTGTAGTGAATCCCCAGGATTTGTGAAATTCCTGAATTTATGAATCACAACATTTTGGCAGAAAGCTTTGCAGATTCACAACAAGAAATAATGAGCAACCTATTATGCAGTGAATAGTCTTTGCCCCTGGTCAGCTGAGTCAAAAGAACCAATACTTAAGAGGGATGGATAAGCCAACACCCTTTCTATAAAAGGGTGGGCTCACATCAACCAGATTGTCGGTGTGCACTGGAGCTCTAACTCCTAGAAGGGAGATTTTTTTTTTTTGCATTGGTGCACATCAGTTGTGGTAATGCCTGGCTTCTCATACATTTTGTTTTACAGTAGATTGCTTATTAGCCTTAGAAATGACCCATATGGAATGACAATATCGCACCGAAGATTTCAGTTGTGTTCACTACAAAGTTTGCAAATATTGACAAAAAAATTTTAGAAAACTGTTCATGAACTTAAACCCAATGGAAGGAGCACCAGACCAAAGGATAAAGGAGTCCAAATAAATGTATTGATTTACAATAAAAAAAATCCCAATTGGTTCTTGTGACTCAGATAACCAGGGGCAAAGACTATGTAGTTCATAATAGGTTGTCTCTTTTTTATGGTTTTGAACCTGTGAAAGTTTTCTGCCAAATATTTGCAATTCATGAACTTCAAAAATGCTAGGGATTCACCTCAAAACCCATTTTGGTGACAAACCTAAACCTCATTATAAGTTATAGGTGAAGTTTAGTGGCCTGAGTCTATTCCTGGCTTCTTTGTTTGTTCAAGTGCCTCCAGGTAAATATTCCATTAAATAAAATACAAAAATCCAGGAGGAATGTCAGGAGCCCCTCATGATGCTTTCAGCAGATGTGCAGACCTGAGAACTCAGTACAAAGGTCTTCTGCAAACCCATGGTAGCTTCTAACCTAAACCTTATGCTTCTTATTTAGGGGTGAAGCCCGGTGGCTTCCCAGGGATTTTCTGCAAACCTATTTAAGTGCCAGATCTCAACATTATTATAAGTTATAAGTGAAGCTTGGTGGCTTAAGTCTGTTCCTGGCTTCTTACATGTCTTCACCCACCTTTGTGTGTTTAAGTTCCTCCTGGTATATGCAGTATTCCATTAAATAAAATAAAAAAAAGTCCTCAAACTGACGCCAGAGGAGTGGACACAAATTATGACTCTCTCCTACAAATCTTCTTTTTACAGTAAACACCAGGAGACGGGCTACTAAATAGTTACACGATGGTATCGCACCCTGCTCCATTGTATGTACCCTTCCCTTCCAGCCACCTGCTGGTGCTGTGATTTGGAGACAAGATAGACATCTTCTGGTCTTTCCCATTGTTTCAAACATTTTAGTTCATTTCATAGTACAGAAGTTCACCCAACGTTCAATGTTGTATATCCTAGAATGTTTCCTTCTCCATCACTCCAACATTCCGCAAAAAGTCTACAATCAATCAGTTATTAGACATTTGATTAACGCAACCCACTCCTGTATCCTCACCCTCTGGAAATCCTCTACATCACCCTTTTTGTCTCTTTGGCTTCTTAAGAACTACATGGTGGTTTCATGATGTGCTGTTGTCACTGAAGCTGTTGAAATGCATTATGGGAAGAGCAACATAGCCTTTGTTAATACTCAAACGAGACTTTTAGAGTCATTTGGTTTGGCGTCGGAGCAAGAGGAGCAAACCTCCCCACTTACCCCACCTTCCCTTTTTCCCTGCCTCTATGCCTTCCTTTTTTTCTTAGTCTCTCCTATATTAATGAAGCTCAGGGACTGGTCAGCCATCCTTATAGGGGAGCATAGCATATTTTTATCATTGTTGGCGTAACACATTGAAAGTGTTCTGGACATGTATTATATGCAACTGTGTAACTGTACCTCTCCCAGAGAGCCCTATATTATACTATTCGGTTTACAGGGAGGCCTGAGTGGTTGTTTTTCTATTACAATATAAATTTTTTGTTTATATTAGTATTTGTACCTATACTGTATTTTGTGTACTTGTTTTGTAAACTTTTGGTAAAACATTAATAAAGACAGAATGAAAAAAAATAAATAAATAATCCATGAGGGGTAGTTGGAGCCCCTTATAATGGGCACAGCAGGTGTACAGACCCAAGAAGCTGCTCTTAAATGTCATACCTGTAGGCCATGCATGTTTTTCCCAAACCTGGCAGGACATGTTGGATGTTGGGTGCATGCGCCCCTCAGCTTTGCAGGAATAAGTGAATGAAGGGCGTCACCTACTTAGGAATTTTTTGAACAGGCTTGTTAGAAGCTGCATGCAGCCTACAGGTGTGATATGGAAAAGCAGCTTCTTGGGTCTGCACACCTGCTGTGCCCATTATGAGGGGCTCCCCATCATCTCTACTGTATCTTTTATTTTATTTTATGGAGTATGTAACAGGAGGAACTTGAACACAAAAAGGTGGGTGAAGATACATATATAGGAAGCCAGACACTGACTTCAGCTGCCAAGCTTCACCTCCAACTAATAAGGATGAGTTTTAAATTCAAAGCTACCATGAGTTTGAGGCGACAACACTCTGTCTGCCTGCCAGTTGTGTCCATGGTCACCACCTAATGGGCTTCTAATGAAGACTGCAACTGGATAATTTATTATTATTATACAGTATTTATAGAGCACCAAACGGTATGCTCAGCGCTGTACAGTAGCAAGGGGGACAGAGCATGAGACAAGACAGTAACAATACACGAGGGGTTCGAGGGCCCTGCTCTTTCGAGCTTACAATCTAGGAGGGAGGGGAAGGTGATACAGAAGGAGATGGCTGTGGGGGATGGAGTGGTGGAAGGAGTGGAGGAGGTTGTTAGGTGAGGTCAGGTGTTAGGTGAGGTTGGGGTAGGCTTCCCTGAAGAGGAGGGTTTTCAGGGTGCTCCTGAAGGTGAGGAGGGTGGGTGACAGTCTGATGGATTGGGGTAGAGAGTTCCAGAGGATGGGGGAAGTCCTAGAGAAGTCCTGCAATCGGGCGTGGAAGGAGGAGACCAGGGAGCTAGAGAGTAGGAGGTCCTGTGAGGAGCGGAGGACACGGGTAGGGTAGTATTTGGGTATCAGGTCAGTTATGTATTGAGCACATAATATGCAGGCACGGTCCACTATTGTCACAATGAGAAATTGCATGCAACCATTGTTGGGGTGCATGTAGATAGGAAGTGGCTGCGAGAAATTAGGAGAACTGAGAAGCAACAAAGGATGTTAAAAGGGTGAAAATAGAATTTTAATAATAATAAAAATGGTAGTTATTTCCATCACAAAGCACATAGGCTTATTCACTTAGAATTTATATCTGCTTTAAGGAAAACCAGCAAAGATGTTCTCAATCTATTTTGAGAGTTAAGGGTTTATATAAGCGTTTTGAGCAATGGGCGTAGCTTTTCCCAAGCGTTCACACCCGTACTGGTAAAATGACAAGAGATTTAAGGCTTTTTTTCTGGATGTTGGCCAGACTATGTCATTTTCCAACCTGAGTCCAATTTGGTGATGCTTCAGCAGACATCAAAGTAATTTTAAGTCACTTGAAGTGGGCTGAAAATAGTTGCGGAATTCCCTCACTTTGTCAGGAAGATTGACATTCAACCTTGCCAAAGCTGCACACCTATTCCACCCATTATTCTCAATTGCCCAAGGCTCCGAGGAGCTCTTCCTGTACAGATTACTCAAGACTCCAGTAATCCTAATGATCACAATCAATTGTCCTGAAACATGATCAGAAAAAGCCGTGTCACCGATCAATAAAGCACGCTTCTTTCATGTACAAAAAAATAGATTCGAATTGACGGCCGGTGTCTGTGTTCTTCAACCGCAGTCGTCTAATTCTCCTGGCAAATCTTTCTTTTTTTGCTTTCCGTCGCTTCCTGTTATCGTTTAGCTCAATAAAAACGTTACAGTCTGTTTATACGGATGTTTCATGATGTCTGTAGAGTGACTGTTGGAACAGATATTGTTATGGTATACAACCGCAAGCAATTTAGAGAAAATCTGCTCATTTTGCTAGAGCCTGCTGGGTTATTTTGAAATTGAGAACTTTATTGCTTTGGAAAATTACACTTGTTGACACGAGTGTGAGCAGCCATTTTTATTATGCCGGTCCGAGGTAAAATAGAGCAGCTTAAAGTGTATGTCAGGGCAAAATAAAAACTAAACAATACTTATGCAGTACATCTCTGCATACATGGGCATCACCATGTTTGATCCCTGTAACCTCTTCCCATCCATGTAACGCAGTGGTTCTCAACCTTCCTAATGCCGTGACCCTTTAAAACAGTTCCTCATGTTGTGGTGACCCCCAACCATAAAATTATTTTCGTTGCTACTTCATAATTGTAATTTTGCTACTATTATGAATCGTAATGTAAATATCTGATATGCAGGATGTATTTTCATGATTTTACATTTACCCAGTAATCATAATTCACGAAGTGTCATTTTACCTCCAATACTGCTGCTTTCTACACAGTAGCTGCTTTCTACACAGTAGCTGCTCTTTACACATGTGTAACTGGTCCACATAAGTACATTATGGCGCCAACCTTGTCACATACATCATATAAATTTTTCAAAAATCTTTACAAGAAAGAACCTTCTCCACAAACTCACATGCCAACATGAGCGGTGATGCGGGGTAGCAGCATCCACACAGAAGTCGAATGATGGTCTCGGATAAACATCCACATACAAAGCCCCCTCCCTTCGTCTCCAATCAAATAGAGCCCTGTGTATAGATCAACAGACCAAGTTCTACTACAGAGAGGAAAAAAGGAAAGGAAAAGGGAAATGGGGGAGATAGGAAAGAGAACAGGATAATGGATCCCAAATGTAGTTCACAATAAGTAACTCACTGGCACAAGAAGCTGTATGTAATACATGTAATGCATATGTAATGCATCCTGTATATACGTTCCACAGAATAATCTAGGTATGATAATTAGAATCAGTGGAAATATCTATATTCCACACAACAATAGTATTCCACATCCAATTATCAAACCCCTACCTGGTTATCCCATCCAGAGGGGAAGTATTGGTAATATATTGACACTTTGTGGGAACCAGTGACACTAATACAGTGATCATTGCTAAAAATATACACTGTCACTGTATTAATGACACTGGCTGGGAAGGGGTTAAACATCTAGGACGAACAAAGGGTTAACTGTGTGCCTAGCTATAGGTTTGGTGTACACAGTGTGCTGTTTTTACTAGGCAATCTGCTCGATTTTATTCCCAGCTTTGCAGGAAAAGAAAATCTAGCAGATTGCCGTTGACAGGACCCAGCTCTGCCTTGTTTACATAAGCAGAACTGTGCCCTGTCACTCTCCTGAACAATCTCCTGAACAACTCTCCTGAATGTCATCGGCGTGATGACATCTGTGAATCACGCCGGGTACTCGTATGTGGGTGTATCTGCATGTGGGCGGACCCACCTGGAGACGGATAGAGGAGCGGTGTGTCGGTTCCTATGACCATCAGAAATATGTGTTTTTCGATGGTCTTAGGCGACCCCTGTGAAAGGGTTGTTCGACCCCCAAAGGGGTCACGACCCACAGGTTGAGAACCGCTGATGTAACCGCTGATGTAACGCATATGTGCAACAGAAAAGAGGGTGAATTTAAAGTGGAAGGAAACGCAAACCCTAACTAGGCTTAAATCTACTCCCAACCCCATTCTAAGCCTATTCTGTCTACACTGTAAAAGGAAAGATGCCTATCCTTACCTATTCTGAAGTCCCTCCAGTCTGGTCACATAATCTCTCCAGCACTGGCTTCAGTGAAGAGGACAGATTGCCAAGAACAGCTGAAGAGCCGGGGCGATGATGTCACCCATAGGCTGTTGGCTGTCCCTCCTCTACCCTGAAGCCAGAGCTGGTCCCTGATCATGTGACTAGACCAGAGTGACTTCAGAATAGGTAAGTATACCCATCTTTCCTTTTACAGGGCAGATACAATAGGCTTAGAATGGGGTTTGGAGTAGGTTTAAGCTTAGTTAGGATTTGACTTGCCTTCATCTTTAATGTCCAAACCAGGGGCAGACTGACCATTTGAAAACTCGGGTCAGTAGGGGGCCCAATGAGATGCCCCTGGTACCTTTTTCATAGGCTTTTTTGAGTTTGGGCAAGGACACAGGGGCCCCATGATCCCCTATTGTCCGGGGGCCCCATGAGTTGTCAGTCTGCCCCTGGTCCAAACCCCACACATATGCATCCATGGACCACCAAGGTCAAGGTTTCCCAGCACAATGACAGATCTCAGTCTTTACTCATGATCAGGGGGCTGGCAGGATGGGCTCCTGTTCATGTGACCATTGTGACAGCTAACCATAGTGGCTATGTGATCAGGAAGTCCACCCCGCCCCCCCAGGCATACAGGCCCACCTAAAAGGATGCCATGCCTTGGCAGAAAGGGGTAAATACCCTGCACACACAGAAAAATACTTGCTGATGTGCCAGAAATGGACACGTCTTCTTGTAGGCTTACAAAACATGGTGTCAGCACTTTTGCTAAACTACTCCATCCCCCCAGCTTATTTTCCATAACTTAGGTACTAATTATGTAGTTCCAAGATAACAACTAGGAAGGCTTATTAGACTCATTGAGATAACACAGGACATGTGTACAGGACTGCTCTGAATTTCTGACATGAACAACTGCTATTTTTCTGCGCTTATCAAGCCTCTTTTGATGATATATTTAAACACTTTCCATCCACCCTATAGAAGATTTACTGCTACAGGGTGCACGTTCTGTGCTAAATCACGCACTGTATATAAACGTATATACACGTGATTTTTCACTTCCATTGCAGGGGGCGTGCATGCATGCCGCCAGAGCGTTGCTTCTGCTTCGATTGGACACAGCAGAATCCAATCAACAGGTGCCAATGGATGAGCGTCGGCACTCATCGATTGTTCAGGAGAGTGACAGGGCACAGTTCTGCTTATGTAAACAAGGCAGAGCTGGGTCCTGTCAATGGCAATCTGCTAGATTTTCTTTTCCTGCAAAGCTGGGAATAAAATCGAGCAGATTGCCTAGTAAAAACAGCACACTGTGTACACAAAACCTATAGCTAGGCACACAGTTAACCCTTTGATCGTGCTAGATGTTTAACCCCTTCCCAACCAGTGTCATTAATACAGTGACAGTGTATATTTTTAGCAATGATCACTGTATTAGTGTCACTGGTTCCCACAAAGTGTCAATATATTACCAATACTTCCCCTCTGGATGGGATAACCAGGTAGGGGTTTGATAATTGGATGTGGAATACTATTGTTGTTGTGTGGAATATAGATATTTCCACTGATTCTAATTATCATACCTAGATTATTCTGTGGAACGTATATACAGGATGCATTACATATGCATTACATGCATTACATACAGCTTCTTGTGCCAGTGAGTTACTTATTGTGAACTACATTTGGGATCCATTATCCTGTTCTCTCTCCTATCTCCCCCATTTCCCTTTTCCTTTCCTTTTTTCCTCTCTGTAGTAGAACTTGGTCTGTTGATCTATACACAGGGCTCTATTTGATTGGACATGAAGGGAGGGGGCTTTGTATGTGAATGTTTATCCGAGACCATCATTCGACTTCTGTGTGGATGCTGCTACCCCGCATCACCGCTCATGTTGGCATGTGAGTTTGTGGAGAAGGTTCTTTCTTGTAAAGATTTTTGAAAAATGATAACTGTATGACTAATGTTGTATTTATATATGCATCTTCCAGTTAGGGTATCGGATTTCTTTGTCTCCAATTTTTAGGGTCCTGAAGAAGCTAATAGGTGAAATGCGTCGACCTCTGGAGTACGTAGATGCCACAAATACATGATGCTCTGATTTTTTGGGCTTACTAGCCAAATATTGCTTTTATATGAAGTTTTTGGAAGATGTGTTTCAATAAATATGTTTTATACATGAACAAGAGGTTGTCCGGTTTTTGCACCAGTAAAGTCCCATTAGTTTTTGTTCCTTTCTTCATAAAGTGTCAGTTAAAATCACAGTCCCAATATAAGTCATTGATTGCTGCCATTACTAGTATAAAAAAAAAATACTCCAGTATATATACCATACATAGTAGTTTGTACACGCTATAACGTTTGCGCAAAGCAATATACGCTTATTGAGATTTCTTTTTTACCAAAAATATGTCGCAGAATACATTTTGGCCTAAATTTATGAAGAAATTTTATTATTTTTTATTTTTTTTATTGGATATGTTTTATAGCAGAAAGTAAAAAATATAATTTTTTTTCATTTCAGTCTTTTTTCATTTATAGCACAAAAAAAAACCCAGTGATGGTCAAATAACACCAAAAGAAAGCTCTATTTCGGGGGGGGGGGTTATATAAATGTAATTTATGTACAGCATTGCATGATTGTGCATTTGTTTGTTAAATTATCGCAGCTCCTTACTGCAAAAAATGGCCTGGTCATGAAGGGAGGTAAATCTTCCAGAGCTGAAGAGGTTAACGGACCAAAGGCGAGCAAATAGGAGAATTTTATTGTTAGGGTTCACATACTATTTAAAGCAAATATAGGCTTTTTACATGCAAAGGAAAACAGGTTTGTTTTAATACCCCCCTTGCCCTTACTCACCTTCCCTTCATTGCACCACCACACTGTTCAACACCTGGGAGTGAGGAAAATAGTTGGTACTGATTCACAAAATGCCTTCTCTCAGGGATCATTCAGATGTTCAGCCAGGAGGCAATAAAAGCAGATGGTTGAGCTGCCATTTTTCGAGCCTTTCGAACACCCATCTAAACAAGGTCATGCAACAACTTAGGGCTGTACTGATGCCATGTCAAAAATTAAACCCCCGTTGCATTCAGCAGGTAGTAATGTCACTAAATGCAACCCATTCAAGTGAAACGACATGGTAGGTTGGCTTTTGCAGGGGATAAAACAGGTACCCCCCAGCTGCCTCTCAACTGATCCAATGGTCAGTACATTTTTTTGGGTAGGGATTAACAATGGCTGATGCAAGTCTGAATGAGCCCTTAGTGGAAATACGCTTCCTGCTCCCCTACTCCTCTGCTCTATGCTATTGTAGATGAGTATTGGCTACACCTCCCCTTAACTGGTGTCAAAAATGAAACCCCCATTGCATTCAGGGGGTAGTATTGTCACTAAATGCAACCCAATCAATTGAAATGACATGGTGGGTTGGCCTTTGCAGGGTTAAAACAGGCGATGAGAAAGTGACATACAGGGGCGGACTGACAACTCATGGGGCCCCGGGCAATAGGGGATCATGGGGCCCCTGTGTCCTTGCCCAAACTCAAAAAAGCCTATGAAAAAGGTACCAGGGGCATCTCAAGGGGCCCCCTACTGACCACGGGCCTTCGGGCAGTGCCCAAGTTTCCAAATGGTCAGTCCGCCCCTGGTGACATATCACCCCCCAGCTGCCTGTCATCTGATCCAATGATCTGAGCTTTTCGGGGGAAGGGGGAGAAACAATGGCTGATGCAAGTCTGAATGAGCCTATAGTGGAAATATGCTTCCTGCTCTCCTGCTCCTGTGCTCTATGTCAGTGGTCCCCAAATTGCGGCCTGGGGGCCAGATGTGGCCCTTGGCTTGCTTTTAGCTGGCCCTTGGGGCACTATTTTATCCACTGATACCAACAATGTTGCATAATTCCCTACACTGACACCAATTATGGGACACTATTCCTCACAATGACACCAACAATTGGGCCCAATGACACCAATGATAGGGCACAATTCCTCCCACTGACACCAATGAAGGGGCATGGTTTACTCCCACTGACATCTGGACCTTTTCTACTCCCACTGGCTACAGTCTGGCCCCCTCGGAGTCTAGAGGACAGTAAATTGGTCCTTTGTTTAGGAAGTTTGGAGACCCCTGCTCTATGCTATTGTAGATGAGTATCGGCTACACCCCCCCATAATGGGTGTCCTCACATAGAGTTGTAGTAATAGGGGGGAATAGAGGGTGCATGTCTGATCAGGTCTGTTAGATTATGCAATGGGCATCTGGTCAAACTCTGGTGTCTGATGGACTGCACAATCAAATTTGAGCATCTAGTGCAATTGCTGTAAGAGGAAAGTGGAGGAAAGACAATGCAAATGGTGGGTTGTTAGTGTTATGTCTGTTCGACTGAATATGTTGAGACTTCAGTTGGGCTTTAGAATGCTATGCTCCAAAAATGCCATGCAAGTATGGGGAAAAGGCTTATTTTTAAGGCTCTGGTATGATATAAGGCTCATTCACAGTAGCTGGACATTAAAATGAGTCGATTGTGACAAGCAATATGATGTGTGGTTTCAGCACATCTCACTGTTTCATTTTTTTGAAGGGTAACAAGTTTACACTTCATTCATGGTCTCTTCAAAGCAGCCCATTGCAAAGTTCTTTGGTTCGGTGACCTGTGGTGCCATTATGATATGATAAAAACTACTGCTTTGCACTGCGCTGTGGTCAGTAAGGCATGAGCGTGCATTCCCGGTCAAGTTTTTTTTAGTGTTTCCACACATCGTGCATAGGGCAGCCCATTTACTTGAATAGGTAGCCCTGTGCGTCACGAATGCACCAAAGGAAGCTCCGCAACCTTTTTGGGTGTGGAGCGTCACACATTTTTCATTGTGTATTTTGGCACATTTGTAGTAACAAAGCACACAGCAAAAGGAGCCTTTGATAACTGCATTTGAGATGCGAGTAGCAATTATTGGCACCACAAGAGTTTATACAGATTTGCAGCACTTTTTCCTCTTGTTTCAAAAAAAAAAAGGCAAAACACAAATTTCCTGTGCCCTTTGTCACGTGTTCAGGAAATGCCAAATGTGAATTCCGCATTAAACTGAATGAGATGTCATTTGTGACAATTCACTAATGTTCTAACCAAAAAATGGCTACAGTGTTATGTGCCGTTTACAGTGCATCCTTGCCACTGCCTTCACATCACACACCTTCAGCCATGTAGTAGTGCACATACTGCAGTGTGAACAAGCACCTGGTGTTGGTTTATTTTAGAAGGCTGGTAGTCTGCCAATATTTTTCTGTCCATAGGAAAAGAATTGTGATTCCACTTCCTCATTTGTGAAGGCACATTTCTCCAAAATGCCTATAGCTACAGAGGTGGATAAGGGCTTGCTTGAAAGCGCTTTTACTGCTTGTTCTCAATATGTAAATAGTTTAGTTTGCATAGTCAAGGCACAGATTCACTTTATTAACTATATAACTGGATTCACATTTTTTATTTATCTGGAGTTCCAATTCAGTGTTGCAATGATGATGTGTGCAGAAACACTCACAGCTGGGGGGTTTACTGAAAATTAGAGACCATCAAGAAGTTTCAGTGGCACACCTTTATAGAGTGTTAGGAGGCAACCACTTCTATGCTGGGTGAGGCCCATATCCTGCACTGAACCACAGTAGGGATTCTAGTACCTGAAGGCGTTATTTTTGTGTTGGCAGATATCTGGGGGGTTTTGCATACCACCACTTGCAGCCTCCCTACACAGGGGCATCCTGATGACAATGATCAGACCACCATACCAGGAGACCACACAATCCTTCAGAAGGCCTCATCTATTTCAGCTTTCGTAAAAAAAACTCACAGGGGGAGAGCTCTGAGACAGCGTCCTATAACTACTCAGTGACCTGTCCGGTATAAGGTTTGGTCCCCTTGGTTAAATACCCTGGTGGTCCCAAGGCCCTCCAGCCTGACATTGCTGATGTGCATAAGTGATGGCGGTTCTGGAGTTAGCTTTTAGGCATTTTACCTGTCAAAGGATTAGTATTTCTGTCCATTCAGTCCTGAGATTTACACATCTTTTCCACACAGCACAGCCCAGCCCATCCTGGCAGGGCAGGATTGCAAGAGGTTGCTACCAAATTTGTTTTAACGTACTGTGTATTTTGTATCTTCTATATATTCCTAGAGATCAGTTTTAAAGAGGAGCTTCAGTCTCTCCCCAAAAAATGAAAAGTCTGCAGCTACAAATACTATAGCTACTGACTTTTAATATATGGACACTTTCCTGTCCAGGATCCAGTGCTGTCGTCACATGAGCTGGTTCTTCCTTGGTCATTGGGTCCCTAGTGCTGCTATCTTAACTTGTGGCTTCATAGCCAGCTACCCACTGCACATGCGCGGGCCATGCTGTGCTTTGTGAATCATCTCGCAGTCTTCTGGGACCTTTGAGGTGTCCTAAAAGGCTGTTGACAAAGGTGGGAGGGAGAGAACTTCTGCTCAGATTGCTTAGAAAATCCAGGCATAAGTGCGAGTGGGTACCTGTCAAAACTAGGTACCTGCTCTCTCCCCCCCCCCCCCATCAAAAAAAAATTAAGTGCCAAATGTGAAAGATGAGGGGGGAGGAAGAAGTGGAACTTCCTCTTTTGGGTGAAGTTCCGCTTTAATATAACTAGATGTGCCTTTTATATTTTAATAGTTTTTACCCTTTCATATATTTTCATCATATTAAATATAGAGATTTGTAGCCAACTCATTGATTTCCATGGTGAGAGGGAGCAATGAAGCATAACCACTGTGAAGCACCACATAGCAGGAAGCAGAGCCTGAGCATGTAATGAGAAAATGTTACAATTGAAAACTAGTTGAAAATACTATACATTCTTTTTAGATATCAGTGATATTTCTAGCATACAGGAGTACCAGCAATTCCTAATATTATCAATACTGGATTATCAGATGTCATTGCACTTTCTCTCTTCAAGAAGATATGTTGTGGGTAGATTCTTCTACAGTATATTATTTCTGAGCATTGAAACCTTCACATCTTCAAATCCAGGTGACCATAGATATGGACCTTAAGGCCAACCTGCACTGTGCTCATGGAGGACAAAGCATCAGGTTTGCTTTTATGGTGGCCCCACTTGCAGTTCATACTCACCTTTGCCTAGCTCTGCCAATGCTCCATTGAGCCAGAATCAAATACCCAGTGCTTACATGGTATGGGGGAGGGGGGTATGTTGCTTAGTACCCTTCCTCCCACATGACAGAGCTGGTGCTTGACTATTAACTGGGAAAGTCCAAGTCAACACTCTGAACGTCTTCTCTTTGCTCCTGGTGCCCAAATTGTTTGCTGGAGTGTGAAGTGAAGGGAAGTATTTGCCACTGGGGAGGGCAGTATGCAAAGAAAATCAACACACTCCCTTTGTTTTTAGTTTTTGGACTAACTGGTTAGAGTTTGGTGTCACAGTTAGGGGTTAGGCTCAAAGACCAGAAGCTATAGCAGTAGAGAGACTCGCACCAACCAGTTGGATAAGAACACAAGCAGGTCACCCATGTGGATGACGTAGGCTCACCCTAGGTGCAGGGTCTACGCACTAACCAGTGTTCACCAGAGCTCCTGATGGTGGTGATGGGTTTTGCTGCATGTTAGTACCAGGCTACAGTCCTGTGGATTGCCCCACTAGGAGGTGAGCAAGCCAGGGTCCATTAGCAGATATAGCAGGTAGAGATCAAGCAGAAGCATAGTTAGCAAACATGCCAAAGGTCCAGGAACAAGCCAAAAGTCAGTAACAAGTAGTTGCAGGTTGGGATCAAGCAGAAGTGTAGTCAAGGAACAAGCCAAGGTCGGTAATGAATGGTTGTAGGTTGAGAATGAGTGGAAGCGTAGTCGAGGAACAAGCCAAGGTCGGAAATAAGTAGTAATGAAGGTGCTGATGGCAGCAGGAAAGACAAGAGCAAAATATTGGCTAGAGAAGAGTACTATAATCTGGCAAACAGGAAGTACAATGGCATGACATAAATAGCAAGTTCATGAGAGGAACAATGAGTTCAAGGTTCACCACAAAAAAAGGCACAAGGCAGGATTGTCCAAGGAATCAAACAGGGTGCTTTCTAGCATCTTAGGTGGTTCAGCAAAAAGAGCTACTGCAGGGCACAGCAGAGGTCGTGGGTTCGGATCCCAGTCCTGACAGTTGGAGATTCCAATAAGGTTAATTTTGCTGAGAAATGCAAAATTTTGAGTTATCACCACAAAAGGAATTCAGGTGAAAGCTTCCAACATACTGTAGACATTTGTTGCGATGACAAATGCCTAAGAGGGAATTTCCCTCAATTTGTAGCTATTCCCCTAATTTCCAATTCTTTATGGTGGAGACAAAAAAAATCAATGATGCAAAACTTCCAGAGGTACCATCCAAATAACATACCAAATATATCAAACAAACCACCCTATACAAGGTGGAAAAAAGTGGGATCATAGTTGTATCCATAGTCTAAGGAGGATTTAATTTTTTTACACAGCACACAATTTTATAATAAAGACAAACATATTTTATTACTCAATTAAAAGACATGTCACTGTCAATAAAAGTTTTGTGATCCGCTGGACAATATGAATTATAATATTTTCAAATTCTATATCAATACAGCGCTACATATCAACGCGTTTCACAATCAATAATCGCTTCAAGATATGCGTTGAAGCAAGGGCTTATTCATCATGTCCATCCTGAAGCCATGAGCATCTCTACATTCACAAGTGATAATATATCTTATATCCTTGTCCCAGCTGGGCACCAGAAGAGTGTTGTTTGTATGCCTGTGTCCTGTAAACCTGCATGTTTCATTTTATAACTTATCGATTATAACTTTCATTTTTGGAGATTCGGATGTATACGAATCTCCGAATGGACATAGCAAAGCATGTCAATGAATCCAAAAAAAGTTATAACAAAATTAACAAATGCATTCATTTCATTCAGATGATGTCAAATGATGCTATAGTAGTTCGGGCCCATGGGGAAATGAATTCAGTTTTCTAATTCATTTGGTCATTCGGATTCGGATATTGAATGAATCCAAATAATGATTATTGAATAGTTTGGACATACAAAAAACAAATCCACCCGAAATATTAAATTCGATAAAATATAGCAATCTTCTGAAAAAATACGAAATGTTTCGAATTCATCCAGACCAACGAATGCCAAAGAAACAAACCGAATTTCAGTTCATATAATGAACATGATGAATATGACAAACTTAAATTCTTCAATTAATGAATAGTAAATATTTGGCGCTGGAGGGGTATAATGGATCCTACTGGAAAGTCCACCAATCTAAAAAGTTAATCAATAAAGTCCAACTAGTAAGGGAAGAAGGGAGGGGAACGAGGGGGGGAACAGGCTGTAAGTGTTCCCAAAAGGTAGTGGACAACGGACAGCAGCATTAGTGGCAGCACCCTCAGAGTAAAGCTGGACTCATATAGACATGTGCATGCGGGAAATGTTCCTTTCATTTTATTTTGGATGCATTCATTAATTGAAGACGAGAGAAGAGAGGGGCGCCAGACTAAGTGCAGCATTAATCGTGGCAATTTATTGCAAGATAACAATTGGCAACTCACTAGAAGTAAGAACATTAAGAGCAAAAGGAATCCCAGGAGCCGGAGGAGGACAAGAGGAGTCCTGGCATCTAACTGGTAGCTGGAAACAAATCTCCTGGAGTGGCCGGCCGCCGTGGGGAACCAGCTTGAAACAAAAATGGCACCAGGACTCCTCTTGTCCTCCTCCGGCTCCTGGGATTCCTTTTGGACCACACCACGGGTGACATGCTCTTAATGTTCTTACTTCTAGTGAGTTGCCAATTGTTATCTTGCAATAAATTGCCATGATTAATGCTGCACTTAGTCTGGCGCCCCTCTCTTCTCTCGCCTTCAATTAATGAATGCATCCAAAATAAAATGAAAGGAACATTTTCAGCGTGCACATGTCTAATATCCAGGTGTGTACCAAGGAAATTTCACCCCTAATTACTAATAAGTCTTCTGTCCATAGAGGTTCCTTGATCCAGGGGGTTAAATGGGATGTAATATGTACATACCCATAGGGGATATACTGTACTGATACCCTTACATCCATCCTGTAGGCCAGGGTTTCTCAACTAGGGTTTCTCCAGAGGATGCTAGCCGTTCCTTGACCAATGAGCAATTTCTGTCTCTCAGATAAGTTCTCACTGACACCAGTGATCTTTTTAGCTATCTGTAAGGGGATAAATCTTCCCAATGACCAAAAGTGTAAGGAGTATTCTTCCCACTGACCATTACACTAATGTGTCGTGTTCTGATATATAGTCATTTTTAGCATGAGTTCCCTGAGACCAGAAAATTATTTCAAGGGTTCCTCTGTATTGAAATGGTTGAGAAAGACTTCTGTAGGCACTTCTATGTCACCCAAAAAGGGACCCCTTAGTTGGAAATGGCGAACTTTGTAGAGATTCCACTCTCACTTCTGTTTGAATCTACAGGACAGAAAGAAAAGGGAAGTCCCCCAATGGGAGACAGATGGCAAAAAATCCTAATAGGGGTTTTAGCCATTGCCTACTCTATCTAAATGAAAAAAATGGCTTTAGATATATGAAGATGATGATGATGATAGCTGTTTTCAATTAACAGAGAGGAAGCAGCAAACTCAAACGTTAGCCTAAAATAATCTTTTACCACTTTAACATACTTTCCTACAGGTGTTCCTATTTATTAAGTTCCCCTTTAACCTGCCTAAATTGCTGCATGTGTTATTGTGTTAATACATTGGACAAAAGGGGAAACGCAGTTTTTTTTGTCAAAGTGTGCGGATGCATTCTGTAACGGGATTATGCACCTGGAACAAGCAGGATAGAATCCTAGCACTGGTTGCCACCTTGCAATTCTTCTTTTCCTGCCTCAGGTAAGACTGAGATCTAATCTCTTAGGAGGAACACACCCTCCCTCTGTTCAATTGCCAATGAGCAGCTTCAGAATAGAGCTTGAATTACTCAGAGCAATTCTTAATGTACCATCCAGGTATGGATGAAATTAAACCCCAGCTAAATTCTTGGACACCACCATCACTCCAGATGTATCAGGAAATGAATTAAAAAAAAAAAAAAAAGGTTTCTTGCATTCAACATTTTTTGTTATGCATAATACAGCTTGTGCCATTGTTGGCCACAATTTAGCATTGCCTTTTAATTTTTTTTCTGCCTTTCAAATGAGCCAACGTATTCACTCTTTCCACCTAGGAATTTTCTGTGAAAAATGTCAGTGGGAAATTTGGGTCTGTTTTATAACATATGGACGGCATCAAATCATGCAGTTTATGAAACAAATTTGGCTAAGGAGCAAGACTGAACTTAAACTGAATTTCAAAAACCGCTAATCCAGTTTAGAGTTTTTATTTGGTGTGTAAAGAAATTTGATGTAAATGAAAAAGTCTTATTGTGACACAAGAAAATACAATTCTTTTTAAAGAATAAATACACGAGACAAACATCTTTCTTTTGTTTTTATGTCATAGCTTTCAGGAATTCTAAAGTTTTTGTATGTATTTAATTTTCTCTTTATTTTGTGTGTAGAAGAACTTTCTGTTAAAAAAAAGTGTGATTGTCAAACCAAAATATAACAACATTTTCTAGAATTAAATACATCAGATACATCAGCCAAACATATTTCTTTTACCATTGTGCCATAGCTGCAAGGTTATTTGGCTAAGAAGAAAGACTAAATTTCACGCACTGCTCCAATTTTTTTTTTTTTATATGTGAGAGAAATTGTGTTCGAAAAAATAATTTCTTATCGTGAAACAAAAAAAAATAGTATTTTTATAAATGAATTATATCACATCCATAACTATTTTTTTTGCAATTGCATCATTGCTGTCAGGATTTGTTTTTTATTAATCAATTTATTTTTTTAAATTTTGGCGTGTGTATGAAATTTTATGTGAAATCAAAAAATATAATGTTTTTCGAAAATTAAATGCAACAGCCAAACACATTTCTATTGCTATTGTGTAATGGCTGCCAGGAATTAAATATAATATTTGGGAGTCTTGTTTTTAAAATGTATTTATTTATTTTTGCCTCTTTTTTTGGCTGTTTGCACATTTAGGGAACACCCAGCAATCTTGCAGATACTTTCATCCTACAACTCATTAAGGATAGCATACAGTACCTAGAAGTTTACGCAGATGCCTTAGGGGCAAGGGTTAGACAAAGGTACCTTTCTTTTGTAACCTGTTCATGCATTATAATGTGGGCTGGCTGAGAAAATCCCAAGTGACCTTTTCCTAATAACTTATACAAGAGAGTACTTTCTTCCTTTTACTAAATTTTAATTTCAAACGGGATGCTGATTGACAAATGCTTAAAATGTTTTTTTGTAGTGTTTTCAGATTAAAAATGTTTTGGGGGACTTGTGTTTCAAGCAACCCTCATAAATAGGCAAATGTTTCAAAAAATTTCTAAAAATATTTGGAGAAAAAAATATTAAGAAAATAGATTGCATTGAATGAGGTTCGGTTAGCAATATCGATGTACTAACATGAATGTAGAACTAATGCATGAAGGGCAGATTGAGAAAACTGATTAATTGTATGCCATGGGCTGCTACACATTTATGTTTTTGTACTCAATAATTTACAAAAATTTTTTTTTTTTAAATTTAGTAAATATATGGTTTTCCCTATTGAAACCTTAAAGAAAGTACTGTAGATTGTAAGCTCCATGAGCATGGCCCTCATATACCTTCTGTACTGAAATGTATTGTAATTGTATTGTCTCCCTTATATTGTAAAGCGCTGAGCAAACTGTTGGCGCTATATAAATCCTGTATAATAATAATAATAGAGCTCAAAGTAAAAGAAAGAGGTCTGAACATTCAGGATTTCAGGATCAGGTATATGTAAAA
Source organism: Staurois parvus (assembly GCF_062004578.1). Lineage (NCBI taxonomy): Eukaryota > Metazoa > Chordata > Amphibia > Anura > Ranidae > Staurois > Staurois parvus. Next base: position 1,523,947 of record NW_028318004.1, read on the forward strand.
TTAAGTTAAGAGATTAGTTTAGTTTTAGGCGCTAGGTGAGGTTTAGTAAAGTGTATGCAAAGCCAAAGTTTTGTTTTTAGTTTTGAATAGAGTATTGAAGTGTAAAAATCCCTTATCATATAAATTCTTGTTGAATGCGTCTCACTGGAGAGATCTCCTTTCATTTCCTTTCCTAAAAAAAAAAAAGGAAAAGGGAGGAAGTCTCTCAAAACCGAATCAGAATTTCCATCTTAGACAGTTGTCGCAGGAACATAAGTCCCCACTGGAGAATTTTCCTTTCCATTTTCTTGCTTTGGTGGAAGTTCAAACTTTTTGGATTTCCCACTACTTTGTCCCATTGTCACTGGCAATGGTCACCAGGACAAAAAGAAGGATAGATCTTCCCAGTGGAGACCCAGACAGCTACAAAAATTTGACAAAGGGTCTAGCCCTTGTCTATTCTTTCATAAAATGCCTTTACATACACTTTTGGGTTGAGGTTATAGGACAGCTTCATTTTGTAATAATAAAATATGGCTACCCCCATATGCTATAATTCTAGACGCAAGCAGGGGCGGACTGACAACTCATGGGGCCCCCAGGCAATAGGGGATCATGGGGCCCCTGTGTCCTCCCCACACTCAAAGCACACCCAAAAAAGCCTATAATAAGGTACCAGGGGCATTTCATGGGGCCCCCTACTGACCCTGGGCCCTCGGGCAGTGCCCGAGTGCTCGAATGGTCAGTCCGCCCCTGGACGCAAGTTGTTGTTTTATTTCTAAATACTAAGACGCGTTGATCAGATTATTCACATCAAGCGTATCTCTTTACATTATTATTATACAGGATTTATATAGCGTCAACAGTTTGCTCAGCGCTTTACAATATAACGGGAGACAATACAGTAACAATACAATTCAATACAAGAGGGTTAGGAGGGCCCTGATCCTTGTAGCTTACAATCTAGAAAGGAGACATTATTAGATAAGGGGGGATTTACTAAAATATTGCACCTGTGCATGGTAACCCTTCAGCTTCTAACTTCAGCTTGTTCAGTTAGGCTACTTTCACGCTGAGGAGTTTTTGAACCGCTTTTGCGTAAAAAAAAGCACCTGAAAAGCTCAAGAAAATGCTTCCCTATGTATGTCTATGTATGTTTTCATACTGGGGCGTTGTGCTTCCGTTGCGGTATAAAAACTCCTGCTTGCAGCATCTTTGGAGCATGTTTGCTCAGTTAAAACAAAAGTCCCAAAAACGCCTCTTCCTATTGTAATCAGAGGAAAATCCCTCAAAAACGCCTACAAAATGCCTCTGAGAAGCGTTTTTGGTGTAGTTTTTAAGTCATGTGTCCTTTAAAAAATGCTCAGAAAGCACAGTAAAAGTTTTTGTTGTTTTTCGGTGGATCAGTGTGAAAGTAGCCTTAATCTTTGGCAATAAACCCTGGAAGCTGATTGGTTACTATGCATGGCTGCACCAGATTCTGTGTGCACCAGTTTTAATAAATCTCCCCCCAAAATAGATTAAATATTTCCAGATTATATACTTCCAGATATAACAACCTTCTGCTTCTGATTTTGAACATCTCTTATTTGTTTATTTATTACATGAATTTTTGGTAGAGTATTGTTTTTAACAGTTTTCTTCATCTACCAAAAAACATAGGAAGCATGAAAATGCACCACAAAATAACACATGCATTGATGTGAACCTAGCCTTAAGCCCCGTTCACAGTTTGTGATTTGGAATCTCAGGCAGAATTCTGCCCACAATTCCATATTTATTTATTTCAGGTACTTATATAGCGCCCAGGGGTGGACTGACCATTTGGAAACTCGGGCACTGCCCGAAGGCCCGGGGTCAGTAGGGGGCCCCATGAGATGCCCCTGATACCTTTTTCATAGGCTTTTTTGAGTTTGGGCAAGGACACAGGAGCCCCATGATCCCCTATTGCCCGGGGGCCCCATGAGTTGTCAGTCCACCCCTGATAGCGCCATCAATTTATGCAGTGCTTTACATATATATCATACTTTCACATCAGTCCCTAACCCTCAAGGGGTGTACAATCTAAGGTCCCTAACTCACATTCATACATACACAAACTGGGGACAATTTAGACAGGAGCCAATTATCCTACCAGCATGTCTTTGGAGTGTGGGAGAAAACTGAAGTACTCGGAGGAAACCCACGCAGGCACAGGGAGAACATGCAAACTCCAGGCAGGCCGCATCTCTTGTTCCAATCCCAGTGTTTCTGTTTCCATAGGGGTGATAAAAAGCTTCTTCTGTAGTTACATGATGCTCATTTGTGCACAGGTGCAATCTTGCTAGAAATAGGCGAGTGAGGCCAATCCTCTCCTCTTTGTCACCATTAGGAGAAGCTTAAAGTAGAATTAAAGGCAAAACTTAAAAAAAAAATGTGGATAGAGTAAGGAAGGGTTATAAGGCATTTATTGCCATCTGTGTTCCATTGGGGTGATTTCCCTTCACTTCCTATCCCATAGCCAAAACAGGAAGTGAGAAGAAATCTCTCCAAAGTGATGGAATCCCTGGATATCCTAACTGGAAGATTTCCCCTCTATGACTGTTCAGGAGTCAACAAAAAATTTGGGATATTCTTTTACTTTTATTTTCGGTGATAATGATAAGCAGGACAAAGAGAGCGAATCTCCCCAACGGGTGCACAGACAGCAATAAAAACTGGCAGAGGTTCTAATCCATCTCCACACTATCCAAAATTAAAAAAAAAAGTTTTACCTTTAATTATACATTCAGGAACAGGCCAAACTGCCAATGACGTGCTTAAAGCAGAACTCCAGTGTCATGAAATTAGTCATAAAAAATGTAGCTTTTGCTTTAATGCGCAACTCCTTGTCAGCATTCTCCCCAGCAGCATGTCCATCCTGTGGTCCAGCACCAGGCCTCTCTCAGCTTGAATGAGTGGTCCAGTACCAGTCTTCTTTTGGGTTTAATGACAACCAGTATCATTTAACCTACTTCCTGTGAAATCAGGTTGTCATGGACACTCCCCCTAGACTCACAGTATGTTACTGCAGAGAGTGGCACTGATATTGTAGCATCATGAGATCTCCTACAGCTGCCATAGGGAAAGAAGAAAGAAGACCCTGGGTCATCATGTGAGAGATCAGAGGTCAGCTGGATTTAACCACTTTACACATACCCACAGTGTTTTTATAGTGAGGGGGCTGCTTCCCCAGGCTTAGCAATGTAAATATATGTTGCAGAGCATATGTACACTGGAGTGCCCCTGGGCCCCCCGTGACCGCTGTGTCCACCGGACACAGCAGATTATGATTTTGCTATGCGATCACAATATCAACAAAGCTGTTATGAACAATTTTCACTCATAACAGCTGTGCTTCCCTTAGTGATGCTGTGATTGCCCACAGCTATCCCATTGTACCTGGGTCAATCACAGCACCCTGTATAATGTGATAGCTGTGCGCCAATCACAACATCAATAGAGTAAGTACAGACAGTTCAAACGATTGCTGTTACAATATTCAACACCATAACAGCAATGACAGTGTAAAAAAAAAAAATCCTGATCTCCCCCACCCCCACAGAAGAGTATATCACTATGGTGACACTAAACTACTCTGATGACAGTATGTAAAAAAAATTGTAAAATAAAGGGAAAAAAATGAATAAAAAAACAATCTATATTTTTTTTACATGCTGTCACCAGTCAGTATCCCTGAGCACTACCACACCAGTCACAAAAAAACTAATTTTATTTAATTTCTTCATTTTCCAAAACAATGTGACAAATATAATTACAACTTCAAAAAACTCGCCATGCCTCTTACTAAATACCTCAGACAGTCTACTTTCCAGAAAGGGATCATTTGGGGGATATCTGTTCTGTTCTGGCATTTTAGGGCCTCAAGAAATGAGACGATGCCGTCAGTACATCAGGATTGATCAATTTTCAAATATACATACCATAGTTGTAGACTCTAAAACTTTCACACAAACCAATTAAAATACACGTATTGGGATTTTTTTTTTACCAAAGACATGTAACAGAATACATTTTGGTCTAAATTTATGAAGAAATTAGATTTTATGGAATAGGTTTTATAACAGAACGTAGAAAATATTGGGGTTTTTTTTCAGAAATTTCAGTCTTTTTTCATTTATAATGCTACCACCTCCCCCTCTCTCCCCCTCTCTGTTGGGGTCCCCCAAGGCTCAGTCCTCGGGGCCCTTCTCTTCTCCATCTACACCTCCTCCCTCGGTAAACTGATACGCTCCCACGGCTTCAACTCTCACCTCTACGCCGATGACACGCAAATTTACCTCTCCACCCCTCGCCTCACCCCTTCAGTCTCTGCCCGTATCACCCACCTACTGAACGACATATCAGACTGGATGTCGCTCCATTTCCTCAAATTGAACCTTTCCAAAACGGAGCTCCTGATTTTCCCCCCAGCCCATGCCCCCCTCCCCCCCACCCTCTCCATCATGACCAACAACGCCACCATCAGTCCCACCCCACAAGCCAAAGTCCTAGGTGTCACTCTAGACTCAAACCTGTCCTTCCAACCCCATGTCCAATCGTTGGCAAACTCATGCAGGCTCCACCTCCGCAACATCTCCAAAATACGTTCGTTCCTAACCCCAGACACTACTAAACAACTCGTTCACTCCCTTATTATCTCACGTCTGGACTACTGCAACTCCCTTCTCACCGGCCTACCCCAACACAGGCTATCCCCGCTTCAGTCTATCCTGAACTCAGCGGCCAGACTCATCCACCTTACCAACCGCTCCGCATCTGCCACCCCCCTCTGTCATTCCCTCCACTGCTTCCGATTGCCCAACGCATTAAATTCAAACTACTAACACTGACATACAAAGCCATTCATAACGCTGCCCCAAACTACCTCACCGACCTCATACCCAAATACCACCCAACCCGTACTCTTCGCTCCTCACAAGACCTCCTACTTTCTAGCTCCCTGGTCTCCACCTCCCACGCCCGACTGCAGGACTTCTCCAGGACTTCCCCCATCCTCTGGAACTCACTACCCCAATCCATCAGACTGTCACCTACCCTCCTCACCTTTAGGCGCACCCTGAAAACCCATCTCTTCAGGGAAGCCTACCCCGCCCTCACCTAACAGCTGATCTCCTCCTACCACTCCATCCCCCACAGCCACTTCCTCCTGTACCACTATCCCCTCCCTCCTAGATTGTAATCTCAAAAGAGCAGGGCCCTTGACCCCCTCGTGTATTGTATTGTTACTGTATTGTCTCATGTTCTGTCCCCCACTATAATGTACAACGCTGAGCAAACCTTTTAGCGCTATATAAATACTGTATAATAATAATAATAATATATAGAAAAAAAAAACAGCAGTGATCAAATATCACCAAAAGAAAGCTCTATTTGTGTGAAAAATTGTATAAATTTAATTTGGGTACAGTGTTGCATGACAGAGCAATTGCCAGTATATCAAAAAGTGCTCTGGTCATGAGGGGGTAAAACATTGCGGAAGTCAGGTGGTTAATGCCTATACAGTATATAAGGGATAAAAATATGTTTCTAAAGAAGTCATTGAAAGGACAGGCAGCTATCCCCACCTTGTTTTTCTCTAGATTTTGTAAGACTGAACTAGTGACAATGCTCCATGACAGGAGAACCTGGGGGGGTTTCGATTGTGCACACATGTCCAACCGCCCTATGGCCGTCTTAACTTTTGGGTGGTTTTATCTTTTCATATTATCACAAGCTGGAAGAGGTCTTTCAAGTGAGAGAAAGAAGGAAGGATGATCACTGAATTGTACATGGATTTTCAGAGATTAGCTATAGAATGGGGCTAGGATGGTACAGATGATGGAACATTCGTAATACAAACCATTAAGGGAAGGAGGGATACAGCCGTGTGTTCTGGTTGTTCGGCTATGTAACCAGAGATTAAATCTCAGCCCCTAATAGGATTAGTTATATGGGGAATTTAAAGACTCGTACGCACAGGTGTTATGATGGAACGCATGCACGAATCACTGTATTTGTAGACACATTTGTGATAAGGCCAGCATGAATCTGAAACCAAACACCGAGGCACACATGGGATGTGAAACATTTGCCAAGATCATGAAAACCAGCAAAGTACTTTCCAAATGTGAATGTTCTGCTGGTTTATTGCCGTAGGGAATTTAAAGTGATTGGACTGCTTGGGAGGCCAGTTTACTTCTGGACTGAAATGAAGTGAGAAATGGAGGGCAATACACGGAAGGGGAGAACCTCCATGTATTGCCTGAACCAAAACTAGGTGTGAATGTTGGCAGTTGATGGGACAGGGATGGGGATAGATAATTCCTTAAAGGTAAACCCACCAAAAACAGTATGTCTCAGCTGCTGGCCTTTTTCATATACCTCAAAGAGGAGAGCTTCTTCCGAAAATTCAACCACTGAGGTCAGTCTTTCCATTTGGAATATCCCCATGCCATGTGAAACAAATTCAAGTGAACTTGTTCTCTGTTTAATCTTTTAAAAGTAAACGTTCTGCCTAAGAGCAGGCACCACATGATGCATGCTTTTCTTTTATTAATCCGAAAATCTTCTTCTGTGCTCCTCTCTGATTTAGAATGACTTTTATACTGGGGCCTGACTAGGGGCGGACTGACCATTTGGAAACTCAAGCACTGCCCGAGGCCCTGGGGTCAGTAGGGGGCCCCATGAGATGCCCCTGGTACCTTTTTCATAGGCTTTTTTGAGTTTGGGCAAGGACACAGGGGCCCCATGATCCCCTATTTCCCCATGAGTTGTCAGTCCGCCCCTGGGCCTGACTTTCCCTGACTTCATGATGGAGCACCAAGCCATTCCAGTTCCCCATTGGACAGGGAAGGGGCAAATGGAATCTCTAGTGAAGGGGAGCCTTGAATGATTAAGGGGTGGCATAAAGCTACTATGTAATAGTAATACTGCTTTGTTGTATGGTGCTGTATTGTTGATATTGTATTAGTGGCATTGTTGATAAATAAATCCATGACACCAAAGTAGCATTGCTTATTACAAATCTCATATAATCACATGTCAGACTCAGGTTGATCACACGGCTTGTTTATAAAAACAGTCATGTGATCTCCAGAACAGTGATGTGATGGCTATTACATAACTTTGTTTATAAGCAAAGGATTATCCCCAGGAATAGCATTGGGGTTAGGGTTACTATTAGGGCTAGGGTTAGCAGAGCAGTCGCCAATCACCCTGGCACCATGGACTGGCCTTGCAGAAGACAACCCCTCCACAGAGCAAGGGTGGTGGTATTGGGGGTGCAGCCTTTCACCTCGGGGAGTTTGGGACCTTTGGGTTAGTATAAGAGTTATTGTTAGCCCTCAAGTTACCTTTGGCCCAAAAACAGGTCCAGAATATTTGAAAAATACTTCCCCAACCCATAAGAGCTAATTTAACCCAATTGCATGCTTAAACTGTATGTAATACATAACAATAGTAAGATAAAAAAGGGCAGCACTTAAAAAATGAATCAGCAGTAATCAAGATATCGCACATAAAATTGATGATAAAAATATATAAAAGTTCAATAAGAATAACAGTCTATGTGGATATAAGGTGCTTGAAAAATTCAGTGGTGGTGCTCCAAGAGATACGGTAAAATTGCGCACTCACCAGATGCGTAATTAATATACGCATTAAGTATCACATCCAGGGTCTCCTTATCATGTAGAGGTCTGGTCAGGGGCATAGATAACCCTCCCTCAGGGTAATGGTCTGATATGCACTGTAGAAGTTAAACAGATCCAGGTAACCAGAGGTCCCTTTAAGGAATGAGTAGGTGAGGATGCCTGCTTACAGGGGACTCCCTTCTCTGGATACAGAAGGTAGATGGATGGCTGGATCACAAAAAGCGGGCTCTGCAAATAAAATGCTCCTCAGGGGAGACAGGGAAGGGTGCCCATAGTGTAGTATTCAAAAAACGTATTCGGTAAAAACGAGTGTTTGCAAACAACATAAGAGCGAATAAAAGCAATATAACAGCGTCAGGTCTGCAGAGACCTGTCACGAATGGCATCTTCCTCTGAAGAAGTGTGTGCGCACAAAATGCGTTAGGAGGATCCAGGACGTCGTGACGTCACGCCGCCGGTGCCACGTGGAGGCCCAGTGGCCATCTTAGACTCTGGAGGGTTAGTTTATCTCTGCAGACCTGACGCTATTATTTTGCTTTTATTCGCTCTTATGTTGTTTGCAAACACTCATTTTACCAAATAAATACTTTTTTTGAATACTACAATATGGGCACCCTTCCCTGTCTCCCCTGAGGAGCATTTTATTTGCAGAGCCTGCTTTTTGTGATCCAGCCATCCATCTACCTTCTGTATCCAGAGAAGGGAGTCCCCTGTAAGCAGGCATTCTTACCTATTCATCCCTTAAAGGGACCTCTGGTTACCTGGATCTGTTTAACTTCTACCGAGCATATAAGACCATTACCCTGAGGGAGGATTATCTACGCCCCTGACCAGACCTCTACATGATAAGGAGACCCTGGATGTGATAATTAATGCGTACATTAATTACGCATCTGGTGAGTGCGCAATTTTACCATATCTCTTGGAGCACCACCACTGAATTTTTCAAGCACCTTATATCCACACAGACTGTTATTCTTATTGAACTTTTATATATTTTAATAATAAATTTTATGTGCGATATCTTGATTACTGCTGATTCATTTTTTAAGCTCTGCACTTTTTTATCTTACTGTTTGTTTTAAGGTTTTATTTTGGTTACCTTGAGTGCACAGCTGCTGATTGGATAGCGCTCACTATTATATTATCATAATACATAACAATAGTTTTCTTTTATTAGTTCCCCTTTTAATATTTTTTATGTTTGTTAAATAAGAAAAAAAAATTACAGAAGCTGATAGCTTTCTGTGCTCTCTAGCCATGCCGTGCTATGTTCAGTTAGCATTGTTCCCAGCAATTGCTGTGGAGTACGGCAGCTTTATGGTCTTAATACTCTTACTGTGTAGAAAAGGGAAGAGGGAAGTTGTTCTGTTGTCCTAACACTCACCTTGTCCTAGAGTAACAATGCTGATTTATCCATGGATACAGTGATACTGGTAGGATTGTCAGGTTAAAACAAAAAAGAAAAACTGAAAAAAAGAAATTTAATTAGACCAACACATCCAAGGACTAGTAAGCTCCAATACATAACATTTTTTATTTGGGTGCTAAAATACTTAAAGTACCTTTATTTTTGCCCTCTGCATTGGCTCTACTGCTTTTAGGCAAAATAGCAACATTGTCCCAATTTTTACCAAACGTTTAGTATTCGCCCCTATGACTTTGTGCATTTGCACTTTGCGTCAGCTGCGTACAGCAGCCCATTAATGTCTGTGGGTGGCTGTATATAGTACCGGAACATCCGGAACACCAATATACACCACCATGTTTATGCTGTGAATGTGCATATGCACATGAGCCCAGGACCAGTAGGCTGGCAAGGATTTTCGTCTACACAGGTGGCAGTGCATTTTGCTAAATAACCCCCCACCGCCCACCGTCCTCCTGCCACCACCCTCCCATACACAGTGTGTAAAGAGGGGGCGAGGACATGCATTCTCCAATTCCTCTCACTGGATAAGGCCAGCTGGCAGGTGAGGCAAACTAAAACTTCCACACTGTGCCTGGTAGGAGAGAAGGTATAGTATTTGGGAATGGAAGACATTTATTTTAAAAATGCTAATTCCCAGTAAGTAGCTGAGGATTCAGATTTTACCACCCCATCCCTATTCTGGCTCCATAAGGCGGCTGCCTAAGAAGCCTTGTGTTGGCACCGACCCTGCATGATCCCTTAAAGTGTATGAATTTACCATGGATAGATACTCTAAATGTGATGCTAGGTCCACTGTCCAAGCCTGACTTTTTAAGCATTCTACTTTGTTTTCTATACTGTACAGCAAAAATACAAATAACACTTTTCTGTCTTTAGGAGAGGGAGAAAAAAATGTTTCCATGAACTTTAAAAATCTGCTGGTTTCCTTTATAGCTCAAGATGAACAATTTGTTTAAACTGAACTGGTAAATACTCAGTTATGGTGACTAATGTGCTGCCAAAGTCAGAAGGAAAAGACTGCGGGATTGTAAGCCAGGCAATGGCAGCTTGCAGGTGGCTCTAGCCCAGAGCACTGGCTGCTCCTATGGGCCATCAACCTCCCATTCTTCTTTGTAGATGATTCCTTTGAATGCAAATTCGCCCTTATTAAAAAGCAAACCTGTTCCCTGTCAAAAGCTTTCTCTCCCAAACAGCTGGTTTACCCTGAAATACAACATCTGTAATGGCTGCGATTTTTCCTTTTCCTTTTAGGCTTTCATTGGATTTTGATCTCATTTTTCACAGCGGATGTATGCTGAAAAGAAAAAAAAAATGAATTGTTTAATAAAACAAAAAAAAGTGTCCAGCAAATGAACTTTATCCACTTTGTATTTCTGAATTTTTGTAGAACATTCAAGACATTGGGCATACAGTTGCTTACCAGAATACATATTAGGTATGCCAGTTTACAAGCACAACTGAATTTAGTCATGTATATATTTATCAATACCTCTCTCATTATTAGAATTATTTAAATTATTAGTCCAACTAAAATTGAAATGTAAGCTCTGGGGGGGGGGGGGGTCTGGTGGGCTGAATCAACCTCCAGCTTCATATATGTTTGGATACTCCAACAGACCTACATAACATAATTTCCAATTCGGTTCCCATCCACTTGGGAGTTTTGGGTGTTTCTGCCCACCTTTGTAAGTCCCAGCTCCTCCCGTTACATTCTCCATAATATAAAATAAATATAATTATCCATCAGGTGCAGTGGGAGCCACTCATAATGGGCACAGCAGGTGTGCAGACCCGGGAACTCTGCCAGTTGTTTTCTAACTCTTCAGCATCTTGAATTTTGGGTGGGCTTATCCTTCAGTGCAGATCATAAATCTAATCGTGGAAACACTGGTCACCTACGTAAGTGAGAAAAAACTCTCTGCACTGTACTGTAACTCAAAACCTTCCTTCCAGTCCTTCACTTCTTCGATGCCTCTCCAAATGGATAGTAAACCTCAAAAATGGAGCTCCACAAGGCAAAGTCCTAACTTCAGACCTTAGAGACTCAGCAAATATTTGATGGTGCCAACCACCTTTCCGGACAAATTAATATTCTAACATGTTCCTGCCCTTGTTTCTGCAGATGACCCATGTATATTTGGTGCTGTTTACATTCACAGAACTGGTAAAGTAAGGAGGACATCCGTGTCTTTTCCAACAATCCTGAAGATTGTATTATTGCCTTAGAAAGGAAGTCTATGTCATTGCCACAGGAAATATTCTCTTCAATTTTTTTGGTGAAAATATAGAAACATAAAAGAGTGACAGTAAAAAAAGACAGAGTGGTCCATCAAGTCTACCCTTTTTGGATTCTTATGGGTTTTTTTTAGTCTATTCCAAGCATCAAATACTCTTTCAGTAGAAAAAACTCTTTCTTTGGTTAGTTTTGAACTTTCCTCAACCTAGTCTGAGGTCATGTGCCCATGTTCTTGATCTTAGATTCGTATTGAAAATACTGCCCTTCTGAACCATATTCACACCCTTAATGGTTTGAAAGAGTTCGGTAATTTACACATTTTTCCTCTTCTTTTTTTGTTCTCTCTTTATTTCCTCTGTTTGTTTTGATTTTTTTGAAGTCCCTTTTGATATGTTTTATCCCACAGACCTTTCAACATTTATGCTGACAATCTCTGGACTGTTCTATCTTATTAATATGTTTTTTATAAGTGAGGTCTCTAGAACTAGACACCATATTCTAAATTAGGTCTGACTAAAGATCTATATAGGGGGATGAGGATTTCCTTCCTCCTGATGGTGACCCCTCCTTAGTGTTAAGTAAACATCTATATAAGGGCAGGGTCATCTTAATAGCATAATAGGCCCCTGGGCAAAGTAATGCACTGGGGCCCATACCAGCCTGCCCAATCGTATGCACCTACTCTCAAGAATTATAGTATAAATAGTTGATAGAAAGAAACATACAGTATATGTACAGTATTAGTACTTTCAATAAAATTGATTTTAAACAATAAAAAAACATGCCATAAATCAAAGACTAGTCAACACAAAGGCCACAGTATGTGGGGGTCAGGAGGGCACAATACTGGGATCAGGAGGGCACAGTACAGTTCATCCTGGGACAGCTTAGTAAAAAGCCTGACTGTCCAGGCAAATCTGTGACAGTTGGCAAGTATAATGTAATTCAAGATTATCATGGGGCCCCCATGCACCTGGGGCCCCTGGGCAGTTCCCAGAGGTGCCCATGCATTAATCCCTCTAGTGATATAAAGATCTATACAGGGGAATCGGGACCTCCTTCCACCTACTGGTGGTACTTCTAGTGATATAAAGATCTATATAACGGAATTAAGACCCCCTTCCCCCTGCTTGTGATCCCTCTTGTGAGAATGAAAGAGGAGTGGTGGTCAATGTCCTCAAGTGTGGCCCCTAACATCTCCAAAGTGACACACATAAGATCCAGTGAATAATCATTATCAGAGACAGCAGATACACAACAGGATATAGTCAAAGACTAGGAGCATGGTACAAAAAATGGTCAGAGATTGTGGACATTGTACAAGAGATGATCAAAGACTGTAAACTTGATACAGGAGATGCTCTGAGACTGTAGAAATGGTGCAAGAGATGGTCAGAGACTGCAGAAACTGTACAGGAGATGGTCAGAGACAGCGGACATGATACAAAAGATGGTCAGAGACTGCAGATATGCTGCAAGAGACTGTCAGAGACTGGGAACGTGGTATGGGAGTTGTTGGAGAGTGGAGAATTGCTTCTCAAAAAGTAATTGACTGGAGACATATTACATGAGACTGCTAGAAATCACTGCTATAACAGAAAACAGGGAAAAGTGTAATATGGCTGCATGTGGTCCATGGACCACAGGTTGGCCACAAGAGATATAGAGGAATGAGGATGTCCTTCTTCCTGTTGGTGATCCCTCTAGTGATGCACACCACAATTCTATTTGCTTTCCTCACTTCCAGGTCACACTGTTTGCACATTTTGCAGTCATCTGAAGTAAGCTTCCCAAACCTTTTTCTTCTGTTCTGGCCCCAACACTGTAGCCCCAATATTGTACACTACCAATTTTGCAGCTTGCATGTTACAAACACCTCCAGGAATATCAATCCTATTGCTCACCCTTATGTCATAAACAAAAAGACATACTTTGCCCACCAAACCTTTAGTTTTATCACTTAAAACGGGTAAAATGAACGAGACCTAGTACAAGGCCTTCTGGTACACCACTAATGATTGTTTTTTGTTCCAAATTAACCCATTTACAACCACTTTCCCATATCTATCTTTTAGTCAACTGTGTATCTACTATACTACCCAAAGCCTGACATGATTATAAAGGTTGGAATTATTAAAAAAAAAAAAAAGCATGTCATAGTTACCTGCTCTGCACAATGGTTTAGCACAGAGCAGCCCTGATCCTCTTCTTTTTGGGTCCCCGCCGGTGGTCCTGGCTCCTTCCCCCCAGATGAGTTCCCCCAATAGCAAGCTTTGTGTTATGGGGCACTGGAGCAGGCTCACTCCAGAGCCATGCTCCTGTGAATGGACATTGGCCAATCACACACAGCTCACTAGCTGTGATTGACAGCAGCAGCCAATGGCTCCTGCTGTTTTGTGAGTCCATGAGGAGAGAGACCCAGGAGAGCCAAGACTCTCATGTACATCGCTGGAGCGATGGGGCTAAGGTAAATATGTAGGGGGCTGAGGGGGGAGCAGCACACAGAAGGTTTTTTACCTTAATGCATAGAATGCATTAAAGTTAAAAACCTTGAGTCTTTAGAACCACTTTAATTCTTAGCTTGTACAATGTTTTTTAATAGATCACAACATGATGTTTTGCTGAAGTCAATGTCCGCAGCACCACCCTGGTCCAAAATATTTGTGATATATTTGAAAAATTCTATCAAGTTAGTCTGACATGATCTGCCTTCAGATCTTTGGTTACAGCAAGATGTGTGTTTTTAAATGCTCATTGGTCCTACTATTGCCACAGAAAATATAATAATCATTGTCACTGGAATAATATACATAATAAAACTACGCTTACATTCCAATGTGATAACACACTTAACTGGCAAAATGAAAAAAAACATGTCAACGTCCCACTAAAACAGCCATCAACAGTAAATTAGAAAATATACCCACTATAAATTAGAAAACTCATACAAGAGAATTCCTAAATTGTTATATATATATATATATATATATTCTAATTTTTTGACCATTGGGCTTTTATTTACTTGTAGACTACTACAAGAAAAACTTGACAATTTTTCGACACACAGTAAAGCTGATCATTGGCGATGCGTCAAATTTTCACTTCAGCCACAAAGGTCAACAGGCTCTGTGGCCCCACTTGACAATTCCATCAGTCTGACAGCCTCCATCACGGACTCAGTTCTAGCATACCATCACCTGGAAGGTCTTTGATGGCAAATGCCTTCAAAGACCTTCCAGGTGATGGTCCAGCACACAAGGTCCTTCAGTTTGCAGACATGGCAAGGGGCCAATATCCTACCTCTAGAATCTGCAATAGCCAGAATCAGTGTTGCATTATTTAACGGATAGGTAAATGGAAAAGGTCCTTGCTCCCATTGTTCTGTTGCCACACAGGTGCTGGAACTTGGGAAGCATAATTATCCTTTAAAGGATAAATTCACCTTTGTTGAAGCTAGCCCTAATACATCCTGCCACCCCCAGAGTGTTGTCTACCTGTAATAATAAATACCCATCTCCCCCATCCAGAAATCCTTCCTCTGACATGGTACTGGTTGGCTCCTTCTCTTACTGTGCTTGTGCACTGCAGTCTCATTCATTCCATAGGACTAAATGTGAAGTTGTCCTTTAAAGCAAGGGTCTTCAAACTTTCCAAACAAAAGGTCAGTTTACTTTTCTTCAGGCTTTAGGAGGCCGGACTGTGGCCAGTGGGAGTAGAAAATGCCCCAATGTCAATGAGATTAAATAATGCCCCATCATTGGTTTTAGTGGGGGGAATAGTGTTCCATTGTTTATATATGTGGGGGGAATAGTGTTCCATTGTTTATATATGTGGGGGGAATAGTGTTCCATTGTTTATATCTGTGGGGGGAATAGTGCCTCATAGCTGGTGTCAGTGGGATAAATGGTGGCCCATTATTTGTGTCAGTGGAAGGTGGAAGGAATCGTGCCCCAAGCGCCAGATAAAGGCTGGCAAATATCCATATCCGGCCCCAGTTTGGAGGCCATTGGTTTAACGTGAAACTAAACTCTAGTTTAAAAAAATATATTCAAGTATGTATTCCTCATTTAAAAGGGGCCTTTCTATTTCTCTCAGCCTCTTTCAAATCTCCAAATTCCTTTTATATTTGCTGTGATCCGACTTCCTGTTAGAGGGTGGCTACGTTTGTTCCCCATGCTCCCACTTTATGTAGAAACATAGCTCTTGTTTGCCCTTGAGATGGCCTATGGACTATGGGATTTGTAGTGTACATAGAACAGTGCACATGCCAACAACTAGTGTGCATTGCTCATTCCAACCTAGTGGAAACAAGGCAGAAATAAAGGCAGATAAACACAGTGGGAAATAATTTAATGAAAACTAGATTACTGGGCCAGTTAGTAGTGGATGTGTATAGGTTATATTTTGATAATAAGGATATTGTTTAGTGTTACTGAGGGTGAAACCAGTCTGTAAGCCTATTCAGCATTTACTGCAGCAGTGTTAAAGTGAGAAATTCAACTCATTTTACCTAAACCTGAGTACTTTGTAAACCCCTAAAGCAAGAATCTCGAGAACACCTTTCTAAGATCAGACTACGAGTACTTCCTGTAATGTCCTTGTCCATTTATGTTACAATGAAGCTCACGGCAGGTCTCAAACTGATTAGTGGTTGTTAAAAAAATGATAGAGCTGACATTTTTTTTTGGCTGTAAGGGAGAGACAACAAGAAGACTGCAATGTGTGTACAACAAACAGGGTTTCCAGGTCACAAGTCCTGTGGAGTGGACCTGGCCCGGACTGGTTATAGGGTACACCAGGAATTTGCCCGGTGGGCCAGGGCCACCAGGCCACATAACAAGAGCTGGCTAATGCAGGATTCCCCAACCTCTGAGCCATGGCTGGTACCGGTCCATGGGCTGTTGATGACCAGGTGCACAGTTGGAGGTAAGCAGTGACTGTGGTCCGGACAGGGCTAACACAGACCACAGTCACCACTCACCTCCTTTGTGGCCATGCTTGTGTCTCCTCTCCTGGCTTTCCTGCCCCGCCAACGATATCATCCTATCAGCAGAGCAGGGTTGGGAGGAGATAGAGATCTGCACAGAGTGGGAATTTTTCATTACCCATTTGTTAATATGATCCAGATTTGCAGCCCTCTGCCCCGCTGATAAGATTACATCATCAGCGCGGCAGGAAACCTTGGGGAGGACACACAGGCTTAATCCTGCCTCTGTCCTGCCAAAGGAAACACTGTGCAGGAGAGGCAGAGAGTAATAGGGGACACTGTGATTAGAGAGAAAAGGGGGGGCATGACTACAAGGGGCACTGGGATGGGGGTCTGTGATTGCTAGGGGCACTGTGATATAAAAGGGACTGCACTGCAAAAAGGCATTGTAATCATTACCGTGCCCCTTTACAGTGCAGTCTCCTTTAAATTACAGAGCTCCTTTACAGTTCAGTGTGGAGAACTGACTCTGTGAATATCCCGGCCCTACTCTGCCCCCCATCCCTACCCCCGGGCCCTGGAAAAATTGGCTGCTCAGTCTACAGTTCCTTTCCTGGACCTATTTTTATTCCCAGTCCAGGCCTGGAATGGACAGATGCACTACAGCTCTGAACAAATGAGTAGGTAGACTGTGTTCCTTAGGTGCATCTCAAGATTTCATTTTCACTTTTGACCAGAGTATTTCTTTAATGGACAGCTTTGCAAAAAATATTGTTGCTTTACAAAAATAATGATAATTGACCTCAATAGTTTACCTAAAGCTAACGAGGCAAGATAATGCATTTGAAGCAAGGTGCGGGACAAAAATGCACAATCTCGCAGCTTAAAATTCGTTTAAGGTGGAAAATCTCTTTAGGTTTATATAACTGCAGTAGAAATTTTAATTTTTAGGTTGCAAAGTATCCTCAAAGCGGACTCAGCAATCACATAGCTTTGCTCTGATCACTCACAGACTTATCTTGTAGAGGATTTCTTGAAAGAAGTTGTCACCATACTTGTAGATGTCAAATCAATCAATAAATGACTCACCTGGACCATACCACCCCCTCCCCCCTGGGGGGTTAACTTTCATGTCTAGAAAAGCCTGGTGTGCAGTTTGTTTTAGCAGAGTGATCAGATGTAATTCTAGCTGGGAGCATCCCCAGTCTGCACATCAAATGTTCCCATTGACCGACCAGTTATATTCTCACTTTGTACAAGTGATGGTATTCCTGTTCTTCAAAAGAAAAACTTCTCCCATGAAAATAAATTAAGTTTAATTACATTTAAAAGGGGTTTTGTTTCTTCTTTTCATCCATCAACCTTTCTTATGTGTTGGCCAATAATATTCAGTATGGTTCACCAAAGAAAGTTGGAAACTCACTCTTTTCGGGATCAGAGATTTAGCAGTAGTTTGAAACTTGCAATACAAAATCCTTGAAACATTAGAGAAGCATCACTTTGCCTTTCTACAAAATGCTATAAGGGTTGGCTATAGATGGCACCAATTTCTGTCCCATCTGATGAAGATTCAACCACCTTGGGCAATTAGATCTGTTAGAATTTACCAAATGTTTTATTATTTTTGATAAAGTCGGCTAGAGCTAGAGCCTATTAAGCTTTTTTTGCTGTCTGTGTCTACTGTGAGGAGATCCACTCTCTCTAGTTGACCTGGTGACCATTATCCCCCATAGAGAAAGTTATGGTAAATCCATTATGTTACAGTTGACATCAGAACAAAGATAGAGGAAACCTTCCAATGGATTATCTGTTTTGGTGACAGCTCTCTGGGATTTTCCCTTACTTTAGAGGGATTTCTTCCTGTAATAAAAGGGAATTGAAGGGAAAGCTACCCATTGCCTCAGACAGCAAAAACAAATTAGTATTGAGTCAGATGATTTCAAGGAAAATTGACCTTGCCACAAAATTATCAAATTTGCTGTTGTAATTTATCGATTATTGAGCAGCTTTGGTGAAATACGCTTGGCAAAAAATGTTTTTTTCTTGCACCCTTTTTCCTCTTTAAAGCCAACTCTTCTCTATGATATCATGGGTTCTTCTTCTTTTTTCAGCAGTGGCAGTGGGTGTATGACACGTGACCAGCACCCCGGGCACCCACCAATCTGCTGTTGCAGAAGTCAATGCTCCACCCTCTAGTGCCCTCTGGAAAAGCTCTACCTGCCTGATTTAAAGTGAACCTGGGTGTCATTCTGGACTCCAACCTATCCTTCCAGCCCCAAGTCCAATCTTTAACAAACTCGTGCAGACTCCACCTCCGCAACATCGCCAAAATCTGCACGTTCCTAACCCCAGAAACCACTAAACAGCTCATCCACTCCCTCATCATATCACGACTCGACTACTGCAACTCCCTCCTCACTGGCCTGCCTCGCCGCTGGCTATCCCCGCTTCAGTCGATCCTGAATATGACTGTCAGACTCATTCACCTTTCCAACCGCTCCATCTCCGCCACCCCCCTCTGCCAATCCCTCCACTGGCTTCCGATTGCGCAACGGATCAAATTCAAAATCCTAACACTGATGCACAAAGCTTTCCACCATACTGCCCCATACTACATCTCTAACCTAATATCGAAGTACCGCCCAGCACGCACACTCCGCTCCTCACAAGACCTCCTTCTCTCTAGTTCCCTGGTCTCCTCCTCCCATGTCCGCCTCCAGGATTTCTCCAGGGTGTCACCCATCCTCTGGAACTCCCTGCCCCAACCCATCAGATTATCACCTACTCTCCTCTCCTTTCGGCACACCCTGAAAACCCATCTCTTCAGGGAAGCCTACCCCACCCCTGCTAACCTGCCGACCTCCTCCACTCTTCCTACCACTCCATCCCCCACAGCTATCTCCTCCAGTACCACTGTCCCCTCCCTCCTAGATTGTAAGCTCCAAGGAGCAGGGCCCTCGATCCCCTCATGTTTTGCATTGTATTGGTATTGTTCTGACACATGTTCTGTCCCCCTTTGTAATGTACAGCGCTGAGTGAACTATTGGCGCTTTATAAATACTGTATAATAATAATAATAATAATAACTTAAAAAAAAAAGATTTTCTATCATATAGGGAACACATAGAATGTTAATTGTGCCTAAGCAGTAGCTTGAAATTTATACCTTGAATTCCTCCTTAAAAATAGCAGTTAACTTCCACTGTACCTTGAGCTTCATAACTGTACATCTGCAGCGTGAGATCATCTGCTGATCTGATCATCAGCATGAGAAGTCTCTGTTATCCCAACTGCTCGTCTTACCAGATTTGGAAAAAGATTTAGCATACCTCTCAGCCTTCTGAAATGCTAAAAATGAACACCTTTTAGCACACAGCAAGTAGGCAAATGGCATGTCCCTGCCACTGCCCTGTTTAAACAGACCACAAAGATGTAATATACAGAACATGATTGGCTAAACCACACAAGTACTTTTTTGACCCGTATTTTTCCTTTACATTGGCTTTTTAAATACCAAGTGTGGATAAAGGGTTGAATAAAAAGTTTAGTGCATCATAACATTTTTGGTAGTAAAATAGTATATTTTATATAGAGATGTACACATCGGACCAAAAAGAGGGACATCTAAGGCTGCTTAAAGGACAGAGGGATTTGGTCTCAAAAGAGGGACAGTCTGTCCAAATGAGGGACAGTTGGGAACTATGAATTTAATGATGTCACTTCTGTACTACTTACTGTTCTCTTTGCTGCAATGGAAGCTATACCTGAGGACATGCAGTGCAAGGATCTCCCTGCTTCTGTGTTATTCATTTTTTCTGGCTATGTGCTTTCTGAACCTTTCCTTCTGCTTCTTGAATTTTTCCCCAGCAATCATCAGATCACTGGTTATTAAGGGTGATGACTACCTCTGCCAAGATGGCCTCCTGCATACAGTGCAGAAAAAGGCATAGTAAGTCAGTAGTATGGGAATGATCAATTGAAAGGAACCTATAGATAATACCTGTGCCTATTCAGTCTCCCTCTGCATATCTTCTTTGAACATAGCCTCTGCATTGCAGGTCCTCTTTAATAGCCAAAAGTAGCATCAATCCTTGCCACCATCTTGCTGGATCTGCTTGGACATTGACCATTAGTGAGCTCTGTGGAAGCGAAGAGTAAACAATTGTTACTATAACATTTTAGATTATAATCCCGTACAGTCCCATCACTTTTCACAGATGTGTTTGAACAACTTCTCATCAAGTTTTACCCCCATTCATTCATAGACCAGTAATCTTTACATGTTTTCCATACAAGTCTTCTCCCATAAACCACATGCGGTAGAAAGCCATTCCTTGATCCGGATGCCCTCAAACCATTACTGCCTTTTCTATCAAGCAATTGCTGAAATTTATTAAATGTCATCTCAAAATCTGTATTTGGAAATACTGGCTCCCAAAACATCATTTTGTGCACAAATAGTACCTGACTTGAGGTTAAAAACCAACCCAGGAATTATTTATTTACTTCTTTGCAGTGCCTTTCCGTTAACTACCTTTTGACAGACAAATTGAATATTGTATTGTAATTTTCTGAAATTGCAATCTTGTTTATTTCTGGCCTTTGAATATTTGTCCTGCTTAAAATTCGAAAGAATGACATTTAAATGGTCTCATCAGAGGGACAATGAAGAGCAGGAAAATAAAATGGGAGTCTAAGGACAATTTAGGTAAAAGATAAAAACTTTATTTAGTGTTACATTTTACATTTATTATGCATTTCTTTGTAGTTAGTATTTATGATTTATTAGAGCTGTGCAAATATCAAAATGCCTTGATGGGTGGATGTCCACTTTGAGGAGTGGGAGTTCCTAGGCAGGCTGTATTTGCATTCAGATACACTTGGTAATGCCCTCATGTGATGCTGAGCCTCCATGATTGAAAGAACAGAAATCTAATGAATGAAAGGGGTGGGCCAGGGACAGTCAGGCTGGGGAGGAAAGAGGTAGATGATGCCAAACGTCAGCCAGGAAATTAGGAAGGGCTCTACCTGACTTGCTGCAGCTTCTAATGTGTAAGCCGTGTACCGGGGTGGGCTCCCCAGGATACAGTGAAGTCACGGACGAGGAAAGCAACCCCAACACCAGCTTTTGCCACAACAGAATTTTACTTAGATGTGGCAAATAAACACAACCACAAATGCTGGGAACATACAATAAATTTACATACACCCAGCCCAAAGGCTGAGACCCTTGTGCTGCACAGCACGGCACCTTCTGATGGATGAAGGTAGAAGGTGTAGTAATTTACCTACTGGCGGGCACAACTAAGCTGCCACACCTTACCTGTTATTACCCTAAAAGAGCAGGAATCAGTGTATGGGTGTACGGTATGGGCTAGCCTGCGGTGCAGCACAACAGCTTACAATCTTACACAAATCTACAATATTCCCCCTCCCATAACTGGTCCTGTAGCACGTGCCTGAGTATTCCTTCTGAGCAAAACGCCAGTCTGGCTTGAGTTTGTGGGATGTTATCAGCTCTCCAATGTGAAATGTCACTTCAAGTTATGAAGTCCTTCCAATGATCAGTAATAACACTTGTGGCCTGACACAAACAGAAACCCTAACTAACTAACTAACTATAGGCCTGGACTCAGTCTCTAGGTGCCAACACTGAAATGAGGTGCGTGCACAATCTTACTGACCCGGGTCTGCTTTGCATCCTCTGGTGACTCTGAACAGAACAAATGTGTCTCCAACAAGCCTGCGGTATTGCAGTATATATTGCTTAGTTCCTCTGCTCTCATCAGCATTCCTGGTAGCAATCTTCCTTTCTCTGAACAGGATCAGGATCTTGGACACGATCAGCTTCACTTAGCTGCAGCTCTGGTTACTGAGGGATGCTTTCACACCTGGATGTCATCAGATTCTCAGCTCACACGACCCCTGCATTCACCATCCTCTAAACATGGCTGCTCTCTCTCCTCTTCCTGTTTCCTCAACTCTGTGTGAAAACCCCACCTCTTCATGAATATAGAAATATCTATGCAGTCTGAGGCTGTGTTAGGAAAACAGTGGCATCTTGTGGCTAAACCACAGAATGTCACTCCAGAACATTTAACTTACTCCACACAATAATTTACTGCACACAAACAGTGTTCAAACAGTGAGAGCTGTTTCCCCATCTCACAAATGCACATTGTGAGAAGCCCAGTGTATAGTGAAATCAGTAAGCAATTTCAGAACAGCAGAGGAGCCAATACAACTGTGCAAGACTGAAGCTTTAGAGTTCCTTCACAGTTTTTTATGGATTCAAGTGAGGGCATTTTTTTATCCAAATCTTATTCATTTTTATAGTTTCCAGTCCTTGTAACACTCATACAAAAAATGGGGTTGGGTTGTTACCAGGATAGGGACATTTCAGCTCTTTCTTACTCTTTTTTTTTTTCGTGTCCCCATTGGGGAAATTTCCCTTCTCTTCCTGTACTGGCTGGTAGTGAGGAAAATCTCTCCAACGGAGACTGGCAACAACCTAACAAAGGCTTTTCCTTGCTTTATTCAAGATAAGAAGAAAAAGCTGGAGATTCCTACCATTAGCCTTTGCTGTTTGGGAAGAATACTGTATATATATATATATATATATATATATATATATATATCGTATTTTCCGGCGTATAAGGTGACTGGGTGTATGAGACGACCCCCTAATTTTCCAGTTAAAACATAGGTTTTGGGCTATACTCGCCGTATAAGACTACCCCCCCTTCCGAGGCAACACCATTTAAAAATCAGATTTTTAAATTAAAATGGTTATGACTTACCGGTACTTAAAATCCTTCAAAATCCTAGAGTCCTCTTTCACTCCTCCATGATGACATCACGGAGGTGGTGAATGTTAGAGACCTTGCGCTCCTCCACACACCATTTGAGGATGCCCCACAGATGCTCAATAGGGTTTAGGTCTTGAGACAAGCTTGGCCAGTCCATCACCTTTACCCTCAGCTCCTTTAGCAAGGAAGTAGAGGTGTGTTTGGGGTCATTATGTTGGAATACGTCCCTGCGGCCCAGAGGGGATCATGCTCTGCTTCAGTATGTCACAGTACATGTTGGTATTCATGGTTCCCTCAATGAACTGTAGCTCCCCAGTGCCGGCAGCACTCATGCAGCCCCAAACCATGACACTCCCACCACCATGATTGACTGTAGGCAAGACACACTTGTCTTTGTACTCCTCACCTGGTTGTCGCCACACACGCTTGACACCATCTGAACCAAATCAGTTTATTTTGGTGTCATCAGACCACAGGACATGGTTCCAGTAATCCATGTCCTTAGTCTGCTTGTCTTCAGCAAACTGATTGCGGGCTTTCTTGTGCATCATCTTTAGAAGAGGCTTCTTTCTGACCAATTTGATGCAGTGTGCGGCGTATGGTCTGAGCACTGACAGGCTGACCCCCCACCCCTTCAAACTCTGCAGCAATGCTGGCAGCAATCATATGTCTATTTCCCAAAGAAAACCTCTGGAAATTATGCTGAGCACGTGCACTCAACTTCTTTGGTTGACCATGGCAAGGCCTGTTCTGAGTGGAACCTGTCCTGTTAAACCGCTGTATGGTCTTGGCCATTGCGCTGCACCTCAGTTTCAGGGTCTTGGCAATCTTCTTATAGCCTAGGCCATCTTTATGTAGAGCAACAATTCTCTTTTTCAGATCCTCAGAGAGTTCTTTGCCATGAGGTGCCATGTTGAACTTCTAGTGACCAGTATGAGAGAGTGAGAGTGATAACACCAAATGTAATACACCTGCTCCGCATTCACACCTGAGACCTTGTAACACTAACGAGTCACATGACACCGGGAAGGGAAAATGGCTAATTTGGCCCAATGTAGAAATTGACATTTAGGGGTGGACTCACCAGCAGTTTAGATATTAATGGCTGTGTGTTGAGTTATTTTGAGGGGACAGCAAATTTACATGTTATACAAGCTGTACACTGACTACGTCACATTGTAGCAAAGTGTCATTTCTTCAGTGTTGTCACATGAAAAGATAGAATCAAATATTTACAAAAATGTGAGGGATGGACTCACTTCTGGGACCTCCAGCTCAGAATTTATGTAACAGCAAGGGGTGCTGGGGTGTGCTGGAGGATCTATTGATGCTGGCTGCTTGGGATCCTATTGTCACTGGGGGGATTTATTTTTTAGGTAGGTTTACTTTTGCTGGGGAGGTCTATTGTTGCTGGTGGGGGATCTAATGTTGTTAGGGAGGTCTTATGTTGTTGGGAGGGATTGACTGTTGAGAGAGGAGTCTGTTGTTCCTGGCTGCTGGGAGATCTATTGTTGCTGGCAGGGGTCTGTTGTTGCTGGAGGGGTCTATTTGTTACTGGCTATAGGAGATCTATTTTACTGCTGTTCTCCTTATCAATAACAGATTCCATACACATTACTTAGTATATATGTGTCACGTTTTTAAAAATAAAGATTCTGGTGTGTTAGCTTTGTGAATTAAGCCTACAGACCAGGGTTGGATTTGCTGTGGTGGACTTCTCTTCCCCCAGATTACAGCTGCGCCCCCTTAGTACCAATGATATCAATGAGGGGCCAGAGGGAACCATGCAGCCTCGGCAATGCCAAGTTAGTATGGCTGCTCAGAGCCCTGCTCCTATCCACTGCACTACAACATTTGTTTCCAATGGTTCAGGGGGGGGCAGCCAGGATGCAAACACAGTGTCATTCATTGCTAGGGTGCTGGCGGCCAGCCTGCCTGCACCATAAAAATGGAACCCCTGCTTCTGTGCAGAGCCAGGGGAGATGCAGCCCACCACAGCACCTCCAGCCCTGGTCTGTAGGCTTAATTCACATGACACGCCAGAAGCTTTATTTTCCAAAAAGTGACAGTTATTTTCAGCTGACTGCAATGAGATTTGAAAAGGACAGATGCTGCAAGTGTGGTGAAGATTTGAAAATAGAACTATTTGTGAATGGGGGAACTCTAATGTGATGGGGGCTTACTCTGATATAAAGGGGGAAGGGCTCTAATTTGATGGGGTACTCTGATGTGAAGGAGGGGCTCTGATGTGATGGGGGGACTTTAATTAGTAGGGGGGAACTCTCATGTGAAGGAGGGACATTCTAATGTGAAGGGAGGAATCTGATTTGTAGGAGGAACTGTAATGTTATGTGGGGACTCTGATATGAAGGGGGGGGGGGTCTGATGTGAAAGTGGACCTTTGATGTGATGGAGAGATTCTGATGTAATGGAGGGACTCTGATATGAAGTGTGTGTGTGTGTGTGTGTGTGTGTGTGTGTGTGTGTGGGTGGGGGGTCTGATGTGAAGGTGGAGCTTTGATGTGATGGAGAGATTTTGATGTAATGGAGGGACTCTGATATGAAGTGTGTGTGTGTGGGGAGTCTGATGTGAAGGTGGAGCTTTGATGTGATGGAGAGATTTTGATGCAAAGGGGACTCTGATGTAATAAGGGGGCTCAGATGTGAAGGGGGGACTTTGATGTGGAGCAGGAATGTTGATGTGAAGGAGGGACTCCCCCATGTGGGGCCAAGAAGAAGGTGACATCATCATCACCCAGTGCAGATGTCCTTCAACCCAACAAACACAGTTCAGAACCTCCTGATTCTGCCTATTTTGAAGGGTGCTTAAAAAAGGGGTTGAGAAAGTTGGACATGTAGAACCGCAAGGAACTCCCTGGTACAGAGGTGTGCTGAGTACACAGGGAGTACAGACACCTTGCATCTCAGTGACACCGTATGACAGACTGTCAGTGACTCACATAGCCAGTGCCAATAAGGGGCACTAGATGGAGAAGATAAAACAAAGTACTTTCCTCACAGCTGCCGATAACTGGCAATTGTCAGAGGACAGATCGGCAACAATCATCAGTGCCCAGCAGTGCCACCCACCAGTGCAGCCCACCTGTGCCCAGCAGTGCTGCCCAACTGTGTCCATCATTGCCTAGTAGTGCCACCCACCTGTGCCCATCAGTGCCTCCCATCAGTGCTTCGCAGCAGTGCCACCCATCAGTGCCTAGCAATGCCGCCAGTCAGTGCCACCCATCAGTGCCTAGCAATGCCGCCAGTCAGTGCCACCCATCAGTGCTGCCCATCAGTGCCGCCTATCAGTGCCCATCATTGTTGCATGTCAGTGCAGCAGCATCAGTGCCTCCTCATCAGTGCCAGCTCATCCTTGCTGCCTATGAGTGCTGCCTATCAGTGCCCATCATAGCTGCCTATCCGTGCCACCTCATCAGTGCAGCCTATCAGTGCCCATCAGTGCTGCCTATCAGTGCCCATCAGTGCTGCCTCATCAATGCACATCAGTGAAGGAAAAAAATTACCTGTTTGCAAAATTTTATAATACAAAGAAAACCTTTTTTTTTTTTTTTCTAATTTTCACTCTTTTTGTTTATAGTGCCATAAATAAATTACCCAGTGGTAATTAAATACCACCAAAAGAAAGCTCTATTTGTGTGAAAAAATGATAAATATTTTATATGGGTACAGTGTTGCATGACCGCGCAATTGTCATTCAAAGTGCAACAGCGCTGAAAGCTGAAAATTGGCCTGGGCAGGAAGGGGGTATAAGCAGGGGCGGACTGACCATTTGGAAACTCGGGCACCACCCGAGGGTCCGGGGTCAGTAGGGGGCCCCATGAGATGCTCCTGGTACCTTTTTCATAGGCTTTTTTGAATTTGGGCAAGGACACAGGGACCCCATGATCTCCTATTGCCCGGGGGCTCCATGAGTTGTCAGTCCGCCCCTGGGTATAAGTGCCCAGTAGACAAGGGGTTAAGAAGAGGAAGAGGAGCATACAAAACCTGATCAGTTACTAAGTGCTGATTACTGAGAGCACTGGGACTAACCCTGGTGCCTTTTGGACTGTTCGGTCATATTTAGACACTCTGCACAACTGCTGTAACAGGGAAGTGGCGGTAAAACTCTGAAAATTGAGGCTGTTATTACAATGTCTGAGTGCATATCTATATCTGTGACTTATTGTATTTTAAAATGTATTTCTTTCATGGCAAGTTTATTTTTAATTTTGTGTTTTGTATTAGGTTTCACTTTTTTAGAATCTCTTTCTAAAACGGTTTTATTTGGAAAGGCCAATCTATGTTTATGGTTTTGGATCATTTTCCAAATTGCTGAGTTAGAGTAAGGCAATGTGGTTGGTTGCGCTGGCGGCCAGTTTCATTGGGGCTCCACGCAGACCTGGGTTTTATCCAGACGCATTTTGATTTATGGAGAGCGAAGTGTGGAAATCTGGAGCAAACCTGGAAACCAGATTCCTTATTTCAATTTCCTGGTGAACTAAAAATTAGGAGCAGTGAGCCACAGTTCATTTTTTTCTTTTTTTTTTTTTGCTTACCAATCCACAGATTCATGTTTATCATATTTCTATATCTTATGTGTGATCATTACACACAAAATTCACAGCTGTTTTCTTTCAATATGTTTTCTTTGTTTCTGCCTTTTTCCTTGTATCCCTATTTTTTTCACTTCCATAAAAATATTTTATTATAATATTAAAATATGTAAGATTTTATTATAATGTTATTTATTTTATTTTCCAATTGTTTTTATTTATATATATATATATATATATATATATATATATATATATATATATATATATATATCCTTCATGTACCTACCACCCACTCTATCCATTCACTATCTAGCTAACAGATGTAAACCCATTTGCTAAAATTTAACATGTCATTTCAAAAGTCATTTTCAATATTTTGAGATCTCTAGCTTTTGTTAAAACGATCCCTGGCCAGTGCCGGTGTAGTATGTTATATTAACTCCCAAATAATAATAACTCCCCAGTCATTTTTATATATGTAATAAAAACTCCCCTAGTTTTAAAGAAGCTAAATGACATAAAATTTGAAAGTAAGAGCTTAAATTAATATGCCTTATCTGCTAATATATACATAAGAGTGTTGACAGGTTTTAATTATTGAAAGGTATCATTAATTATTTGGAGGATTTATTCTTTAAAGCTCCAAATTCTTTAAAACGCCAAATTCCAAGTTATGACTGGGGAGCTATTATTACATATATAAAAATGACTGGGGAGTTATTATTACATATATAAAAATGACTGGGGAGCTATTATTACATATATAAAAATGACTGGGGAGCTATTATTACATATATAAAAATGACTGGGGAGCTATTATTACATATATAAAAATGACTGGGGAGCTATTATTACATATATAAAAATGACTGGGGAGCTATTATTACATATATAAAAATGACTGGGGAGCTGTTATTACATATATAAAAATGACTGGGGAGCTGTTATTACATATATAAAAATGACTGGGGAGCTATTATTACATATATAAAAATGACTGGGGAGCTATTATTACATATATAAAAATGACTGGGGAGCTATTATTACATATATAAAAATGACTGGGGAGCTATTATTACATATATAAAAATGACTGGGGAGTTATTATTACATATATAAAAATGACTAGGGAGCTATTATTACATATATAAAAATGACTGGGGAGCTATTATTACATATAAAAAATGACTGGGGAGTTATTATTACTTATATAAAAATGACTGGGGAGTTATTATTACATATATAAAAATGACTGGGGAGCTATTATTACATATAAAAAATGACTGGGGAGTTATTATTTCATATATAAAAATGAGTGGGGAGCTATTATTACATATATAAAAATGACTGGGGAGCTATTATTACATATAAAAAATGACTGGGGAGTTATTATTTCATATATAAAAATGACTGGGGAGTTATTATTACTAGAGATGAGCGAATTATTCAAAAATTCGATTCGGCTGATTCGCCGAATTTCAGGAAGAAATTCGATTCGATGCGAATTAATTCGCTACGAAGTTAACTTATAAAAAGGGTTTCTAGGCTTCAGAGAGCCTTTAAATTAGTGCAGAACACTGTACCTTTAATTTAAATGCCCTTGGAGATGAGGAAGGAGAAGGAGAAGGAGAAGGATGAGAAGAAGGAGAAGGATGAGAAGAAGGAGAAGGAGAAGGATGAGAAGAAGGAGAAGGATGAGAAGAAGGAGAAGGATGAGAAGAAGGAGAAGGAGAAGGAGAAGGAGAAGGATGAGAAGGATGAGAAGAAGGAGATGGATGAGAAGAAGAAGGATGAGAAGAAGGAGAAGGATGAGAAGAAGGAGAAGGATGAGAAGAAGGAGAAGGATGAGAAGAAGGAGAAGGATGAGAAGAAGGACAGTTCTGTGACAGTTTCTGTCTATTTCTGACAGTTCTGTGACATTCACTCCATACAGCGGTTTCAACCGCTGTATGGAGTGAATGTCACAGAACTGTCAGAAATAGGCTATTTCTGACAGTTCTGGGACATTCACTCCATACAGCGGTTGAAACATTGTATCTATTTGTTTCCATAAATGGATCCATTTATGGAAACAAATAGATACAATGTTTCAACCGCTGTATGGAGTGAATGTCATAGAACTGTCAGAAATAGCGGAGCTCTGCAGATACACTTAGAGGAGCTCTGCAGATACACTTTTTGCCGGCTTGGAATTATTCTTATTTTCATCCTACTTCTTCTTCTTCTTCTTCATCCTCATCCTCTTCTTCTTCTTCTGAGGATGAGGATGAGGATAAAGAAGAAGAAGAAGAAAAAGTAGGATGAAAATAAGATTAATTCCAAGCCGGCAAAAAGTGTATCTGCAGAGCTCCTCTAAGTGTATCTGCAGAGCTCCTCTAAGTGTATCTGCAGAATAGAGGAGCTCTGCAGATACACTTTTTGCCAGCTTGGAATTCTTCTTATTTTCATCCTACTTCTTCTTCTACTTCTTCTTCATCCTCATCCTCATCCTCTTCTTCTTCTGAGGATGAGGATGAGGATGAAGAAGAAGAAGAAGAAGAAGTAGGATCAAAATAAGAATTCCAAACCGGCAAAAAGTGTATGTGCAGAGTTCCTCTATTTCTGACAGTTCTCTGACAGCTTCTTCACATGTACAGCGGTTGAAACATCTGTATCCTAAATGGAAACTAATAGATACAATGTTTCAACCGCTGTACATGTGAAGGAACTGTCAGAGAACTGTCAGAAATAGCGGAGCTCTCTGCAGGGACACTTTTGCCGGCTGATCGGGAAAAATCCGATTCGCGCACCCGAAGTAGGCAAATATTCGGATTCGACGCGAATCGAATTTTTCCTGAAATTCGTATCGAATTCCGGTTCGCCTGGTTCGATTCGCTCATCTCTAATTATTACATATATAAAAATGACTGGGGAGTTA
Organism: Staurois parvus; assembly: GCF_062004578.1. NCBI lineage: Eukaryota > Metazoa > Chordata > Amphibia > Anura > Ranidae > Staurois > Staurois parvus. Next base: position 1,554,476 of record NW_028318004.1, read on the forward strand.
TTATTACATATATAAAAATGACTGGGGAGCTATTATTACATATATAAAAATGGGGAGTTATTATTACATATATAAAAATGACTGGGGAGTTATTATTACATATATAAAAATGACTGGGGAGTTGTTATTATTTGGGAGTTAATATAACATACTGCACCGGGATTACCATAGTAAGCACCGGCCTATGGGCCCTGTGCCATTTAAGGGCCCTGTGAGAACGGAACAAAATAATATTTATTTGATCTTTAAAGAAAATTACAATGAAGCTTTCTTAAACTGTTCATTAAATATAGAAAAAATGCTTAAACTCCAAAAAACTAAAAACTTTCCATTAAAGACTCTATAGAATAAATTGTGCATTCATGTAATGTACCCAACAACAACGTAAACTCCATAAACCACAGACATCAGGTTCACATTACAGTTTGTCTCTTAAAACCTCTTCTTTCAGCTGTCAATAAAAAATTTTGGTGCAACCTATGTATGCCCATGTAATGTAGAGTAGTAATGGTCATCTCCATCTAGTGACCAACATGCACACTACTTAGGTCAATGTTATCCCACTAGAGTGCATGCACATGAAACCTGTGATGGGGTCCCAAGGTTCCGATTGCCTAGGGGGCTCCACAGAGTTTAATCTGGCACTGTCCCTGGTGATGCTGCAATCAGGATCCTCATTCAGCCACTTCCTATTATAGGGTGACAGCATTCTGTCACTGTTTCCTGTCTGTGCTCTTTCATGGTCACCATATCAAGCGGGCTTCTGATGGAGACTACAAGCGGTGTTTTTAACAATGATAAAATAATATGATAAAACAATGATGAAAATAAAGCATGGAGACATGGTTGGAAGGGTGAGTTTGCTTTGAATATTAACAATGAATTAAGTAGAATGTTTGGTTTGTGGTGCTCAGATGCAGTGAAGTTGCACTTTAAAGTGTCCTTCTTCTGGAAAGGCACCATCAATGCTGAAAGATATATCCAGGTTTTAGGGCAACATATGTTCCCATCCAGACAAAGTATTTTTTGGGGAAGGTCTCGCATATTTCAGCAGGACAATGCTAAACCACATCTATGACATCAGCATGGTATCATAATAGAAGAGTCCGGGTGCAACTGGCCTGCATGCAGTCCAGACCTTTGACCAACTGAAAATATTTAGTGCATCTTGAAACAAAAAATACGACAAAGAAGACCAAGGACTACTGAGCTGTTAGAATCCTATATCAAGAAAGAATGAGACAACATTCCTCTCCAATAACTGGTCTCCTCAGTTCTCAGACATTTACAGAGTGTTGTTAAAAGAAGAGGGGATGCTACACCATGGTAAACATGGGCCTGTCCCAAATTGTTTTGAGATGTGTTGCTGTGTACAGAATGCCTTCAGGGTGCCATATTGCATTGAATTTTACAAATAATTACAGCTGCTTCAAAGGAGAAGGAAAGGTGATTTTTAATAATACACTACGCAAAAAAATTAAAGGAACACTTTTTAGTCAGAGTATAGCATCAAGTCAATTAACCACTTGACAAACTACATGGCTACAGCGCGGTTGTCCAGTTCTGGGAGGGGCGTCATATGACATCCTCCCAGAACACGCCCTTCCCCAGCGGCGTGCCCCCTGCGATCTCCCATGGACACAGCTGATCACTTGATGTGGTAAAAGGCCAATCACAGCTGCCTTTTACCACATGATCAGATGTGTCCATTGGCACAGCAGATTACCAAATAAATGCAGTTGCCGGTTGTTGGCTGCACTTTCCTCACGCTTTCACAGCGTGAGGAAAGTACCGCCGATAACCAGCAATTGTCAGAAAACAGATTGGTACTGCTCATCAGGGCACTGATGATCAGTGCCCACCAGTGCTGCCCACCTGTGCCCAGCAGTCCCACCCACAATTGCCAAGCAGTGCCGCCCACCTGTGCCCATCAGTGCCTAGCTGTGCCACCCACCTGTGCCCAGCAGTGCCACCCACCAGTGCCCAGCAGTGCCCCCATCAGTGCTATCCAGCAGTGCTACCCATCAGTGCCCAGCAGTGCCGCCAGTCAGTGCTGTCAGTCATTGCCACCCATCAGTGCCCATCGGTGCTGCCCAGCAGTGCCACTTATCAGTGCCCATCATTGCTGCATATCAGTGCAGCATCATCAGTGCCAGCTCATCAGTGCTGCCTATCAGTGCCGCCTATCAGTGCTGCCTATCAGTGCCCATCAGTGCTGCCTTCCGTGCCCATCAGTGCTACCTATCAGTGCCCACCAGTGTTGCCTATCAGTGCAGCCTCATCAATGCACATCAGTGAAGGAGAAAAATTACCTGTTTGCAAAATTTTATAATAAAAACGAAGAAAAACATTTTTTTTGCTCTTTTTTTGTTTATAGCACAAAAAATAAAACACATAGTGGCAATTAAATACCACCAAAAGAAAGCTCTATTTGTGTGAAAAACAAATGATAAAAATTTCATATGGGTATAGTGTTGCATGACCGCACAATTGTCATTCAAAATGTGACAGCGCTGAAAGCTGGAAATTGGCCTGAACAGGAAAGTGGTATAAGTGCCCTGTGACTTAAACTCCAGAGATATTGATCTGGTCAGGTAAGTAGCAGAGGGGGTTGTTAATCAGTTTCAACTGCTTTTGTGGTAATGAAATTAACAACAGATGCACTAGATGGGCAACAATGAGACGACCCCCAAAACAGAAATGGCTTTACAGGTGAAAGCCACTTATATTTTCTTCCCTACTCATCTTTTCTCACTGTGTTTCACTAGTTTTGCATTTGGCTAGGATCAGTGTCACTACTGGTAGCATGAGGCCATACCTGAACCCTACAGAGGTTGCAAAGGCAGTCCAACTCCTCCAGGATGGCACATCAATACATGCCATTGCCAGAAGGTTTGTTGTGTCTCCCAGCACAGTCTCAAGAGCATGGAGGAGATTCCAGGAGACAGGCAGTTACTCTAGGAGAGCTGGACAGGGCTGTAGAAGGTCCTTAACCCCTCAGCAGGACCGGTATCTGCTCCTTTGTGCAAGGAGAAACAGGATGAGCACTGCCAGAGCCCTACAAAATGATCTCCAGCAGGCCGCTGGTGTGAATGTCTCTGACCAAACCATCAGAAACAGATTTCATCAGGGTGGCCTGAGGACCCAACATCCTCTAGTGGGCCCCGTGCTCACTGCAAGGCTCCATAGAGCTGGATTGGCATTTGCCATTGAACACCAGAATTGGCAGGTCCTCCACTGGCGCCCTGTGCTTTTCACAGATAAGGGCAGGTGAACCCTGAGCACATGTGACAGACATGAAAGGGTCTGGAGAATGTTCTGCTGCCTGTAACATCGTTCAACATGACTGTTTGGTGGTGGGTCAGTGATGGTCTGGAAAGGCATGGAGGGACGCATAGACCTCAACAGGCTAGATAATGGCACCCTGACTGCCATTAGGTATCGGGATGAAATCCTTGGACCCATTGTCAGACCCTACGCTGGTGCAGTGAGCCCTGGGTTCCTCCTGGTGCACAACAATGCCCGGCCTCATGTGACAAGAGTATTAAAGAATTGATACCATTGAATGGCCCCCATGCTTGCCAGACCTAAATCCAAGAGAACATCTCTGCCATATCATGTTTTGGTCCATCCGATGCCGCCAGGTTGCACCTCAGACTGTCCAGGAGCTCAGTGATGCCCTGGTCCAGATTTGGGAGGAAATACCCCAGGACACCATCTGTCGTCTCATTAGAAGCATTAGGACGTTGTCAGGCATGCATACAAGCACGTGGGGGCCATACAAACTACTGAGGACCATTTTGAGTTGCTGCAATGAAATTTCAGCAAAATGGACTAGCCTGCTGCATCATCTTTTCACTTTGATTTTCGGGGTGTCTTTGAATTCAGTCCTCTGTAGGTTGATAATTTTCATTTCCATCAAATGATGGGACATCCTTACATTCCTAACACATTACCCAGTCCATATCAGTATAGAGATCCAGCAGGAGATTTTTCCCCATTGAAATGTGATGTGTTTTCAAAGTGTTTCCTTTAATCTTTTTGAGCATAGTAAATTACAACATGTATAATATTATTTTTTATTTGCTATATATTTTTATTTATTATAATTTTTTTTAAATAATGGTAATAAAAGATTTTAATTTAAATGACAAAAATGTTATTTAAAAAAAAATCTCCCCATTTGCCAGTTTATAATAAAACATCCAGTCAGGGAATTCATCAATAGACCAAATGCGATTTCTCCTGCGCTCCAGGACCCAGGCTGGTGGCAAGTGGATGGAACCAAAATCAGAAGAACGACCAACAGTGTATAAAAGGTTGTGCAGCTCCAAACAAGGCTGGGGAAGCCCGACCAATACTGAAAAGTGAAACAAAAAACGAGAAGCGCACCAACCTTGCGCATTACCTCAGTAACCAAAAATTTATTGACAAAGGAATGGTATTCACAAACAGCGAATAAAAACAGGCATGTAAGTCCTCTGGGGGACTTCAGAGACAGGGAGCCAGCGCGAATCCCATCATGGAGGTAGACACTCAGTAAAGCTGCCGCGTTTCGAAGGCTGTGCTTCGAATAGCTCTGATGAAGAAGGCACAGCCTTCGAAACGCATCAGTTTACTGAGTGTCTACCTCCATGATGGGATTCGCGCTGGCTCCCTGTCTCTGAAGTCCCCCAGAGGACTTACATGCCTGTTTTTATTTGCTGTTTGTGAGTACCATTCCTTTATCAATACATTTTTGGTTACTGAGGTAATGCGCAAGGTTGGTGCGCTTCTCGTTTTTTGTTTCACTAGGGAATTCATCAAAACAGGATACTAAATAAAATAAATGAAAAAATATATGTATCCTTAACTATATGTCCTTAAAACATGTAAAATGTATTTAGGTAGGCAAATTAATCCTATAGTTATTTTCAAGTGAACCAAGGCATTCTGAAGCTGCTATATCTGGGCATCTAGGCACTATTGACCTCTGCTCATGAAAAGGAAACTAGGCTTGAACATGGAGTATTCCTTTAAAGGAATGATAAATTAATCTGTAGAGGGATGTTTATAGTGCTTTATGGGATATATATGGGATTCTATAGGTTTCTCCCAGTGATTCACTGAAGCACATTCCTGATAGCACACACACAGCAAATGAATTCCAGATATTCTCTATCTGGAGGGTTTGGGAAGAACTTGTCCTAGTTACAAGTTAATCTGGTTAAATGTATGATAGTCCTGTTGGGGAGTAACTAGAGGAACACCCTTAAAAAAAATGATTCAGCCTCCAATCTGGATCTATTACATGACGTCAGTTTTAAATGGCTCCATGTCTTCAGTGTGAGCGCCTCTGGATCGTTGGAGACACTTCCTGCTGATGCCATTTGGTGGGATAGCTGTGGTTGGAGTGAACTCTTTGCCCTCCACAAGGCTCTTCCCTCTCTTCTTCGAAATACAAAGTACAGCCAATTTAAATCATTAGTATAAAATGTTTCCCTGGCCAGAGACAAGATGGGATTCGCTCAGCGAGGCTGTAAATGATTAACTTAGGTTTGAACTTTAGCAGCATTGCATTTTTAAAGCCTTACCCAAGCCAAACTTTTTTTTCTTACTTTTGAATACCATATAGGATTAAAACCCTAGTCAATTTTTTTAACTAAAAAAAAAAAAAAGTTAGGGTAGTATATACATATACTGTATATATGAAAAATTCAGTGATGGGTTTAGTTAGTGGCATGTACAGCAAATTATACCAAAGTTCACATACCAAATCCAGACCATTTTGAAATCAATAAGAGCTGAATCTTACAACTCAATAATGGCCATTTTATAGGTGAATAGACTAGTTATTGTTAAACAACAAAAGGTCATGGGGGGCTGGGCAAGGCTCTGGGGGACACCTACCAAAGCAAAACAAAATTAAATTCTGTTTGGTGGGGAGAAAGAATTTTAATAATGTTTAAAAGGAAATACTAAAAATTCTAAATTCCTTTAACATGTTTGGGGGATGTCCTGAATCCTGCCTGTGAAGTGGTACATCTGTGCAATCTATACAATGTACTACAGCAAACCAACATTTACAATGGAAAAAAAATGTTTTGGAAAATTAAAGCCCCTTGCCAGTTTATTCTGCTTGTTTGTAAAAAAAAATGACTAGTGATTCTGTTCATCTTTACCAGATCCTTGTCCTATATGAGGGTCTGGTATAGATGTTAATGGTGGATCCAAACAAAAAAATGGCATGGGGTTCTTCCTATATACATATGAGACCTTGCACCAATGTAGGGTCTGACAATGGGTCCATGGATTTCATCCCGATATCCTTGATCAGGGTCTAGTATGGATGTCAAGGGGGAAATCCATGCAAAGAATATAAAAGGGTGGGGACCCCAAAAATCCATACAATCCCTTATCTGTGCACCCTTCCCCCCCTCCTGAACCATACTAGACCAGTGGCGCTTACCTTGCCAATATTGATAAGGACAAGGGTATCTTTCCCGTAGTCTAGGCCCAATGGTTGTTAGGGTATGTGGGTAGGGGGTGCTTATTAGAATCTGAATATGAATTATTTTTTGCCCGTAATCCCTCTTAGAATTCATATCAGACCTAAAGTGTCTGGTATGAATTCTGAGGTGGACACCAAGACTTTTGCCCTAGGTCACAGCTGAAAGGACATTGCTGACTTACTGGTTGCAAGAAAGCTGGCAGCTGCCTTTTCCGTAACAACAAGCCTGAGGCTGTGACCTAGGGCAAAAGGCTTGGTGTCCGCCTCAGAATTCATACCAGACACTTTAGGTCTGATATGAATTCTAAGGGGGATTCCAGGCAAAAAAAAATTCACATCACGTTGCAGCCAAAGGTTTGATTTGACTAAACACCCCATTTAGTTTTGCTGCTCCCCAAACTCTGAAAATGTAAAATTTGGTCCATGTGTTTGGTCCAAACCTGAACTTCATTTCTTTTTTTACAACTGTGTATTATCTAAATATCCTGTGGAATACTGAAAGGAAGATTTTCACACTATACCCAACCACCAGTGACAACCTGGTGAAATCCATATAACAAAGGCATAAGAGATAACTTTGATTATATTCCAAATAAAAATCTACCAGGACTATTATGACTGTACACCCTGCCAAATGCATCTCATTCAAGTGAACGGGACCATGCCGCAACCTTCTTGTAACCACAAGCGGTGCAGGCGGTGACGGCACTCCAGTGCCAGCTGTTAGAGTTTAAAACAAGCAGTGAAGAGGCAACATAAAGCCTCCTCACCACTTGTCAAATGCTCTCTAAAAAGCGATGAACCACAGGTCGTTTTCCAAAGGGCTACCACTAGTGTAAACAAGCACCAAGTGAGTAGGGTACCCGAGTTGACGCAATGCAGTCCCCTTCAAGATTTAGTCCACTCAATCAGCCCGATGTTTCATTTGAGCTTGACATGCTTTCTCCATAAGAAGCGCGGTCCACTGCTTTCCGAAAGGCACAAATTCTTTCCCCATCCCTGAAAGCAACAGGATAACTCCTTGGATAACCCCTGGTGGAACATTTTGCTGTATATCTCAGTGTATTGAATGACAAAGTATTTTGCAGATGTAGAATTTCGATCATATGAAGCTATATCATAGAAAGAATTCTATGCATCCATTTAGATCTGCATAATCCCAGTTTATGAGTGCCATTGATGATCCCCAAGAAACCATTGATGATCCCCAATTTCCCTGAGCCTGTAGATAGCTTTGTCAGGAAATAGAAGAAAATTAGAGGCAAAACTTTGAGAGCTTTAGTAAAACTCGCCAAGGGTAATAGGAGAAAAATAAATTAAATGATTAGTGAGCTTGATTGCTTGCAATATAAAAGGAGATAAACAGGCTTCTTTATTAGTAGGGAGAAGCAGAATGATTTCTGCAAAATTGAGTTTGCCTGTTTCGCTGTGGCATAAATTTCACTGAACCTGAAACACTAAATTTCAGCTATACATTGAGCTAGTTAGGCAAAACCTAGGCTTGGACAGATTAAAAGTTTACCTTTTTTTTATTATTATTTATTTGAATTACTTTTTTCAGAGGGTACAAAATGGAAAAAATTTCCATCGCTGTGCTCTTTGTTCTTTTCCCATGTGTCTATTCTTTCAGTGTCTATTATAGATTTGTTTTATTCTGTTCTGATCTGTTCTCTGAATACAGATAACTTTGCTCTTAATGTATTTTTATCTTTCTACCCTCCCCCCCCTCCACAAAATACTTTGCAGATCAAATATCCAAATTTCTAGGGGTCCTTCTAAATTTGGGGACCCAAGTTAAGCCCCCTTGTTTTGCCAATGAGACAACTCTGCCAACAAATAAATGCATAATGCCTAAGATGATTAAACATGGCGCCAGTTGTGCATGTAAGACATTTAATAAACGAATAATAAAATAATTTGGAAACTTTGCGCCCCTTCAATCACACCATACCAGGCTGATTATAAAAAATTGCTCAATGGAAACTTTGGAAAATATGCAAGGCCTGGTCTAATGGCTGACTTTATATAGATACATTGTTTCCGAGCAGCAGCGATCCCTGGGACCCGTGTGCCGTGCCAGCAGCACCTGGGGAGATCAACAGGTTGTAAATTAATAAGGAATTCACAAAGGATTTTCTACAGTGTTGTGAGAGTGAGAAACAGCCTGGAGGAAAGAAAACAGTTTCTTGGATTCAATGTGTGGTGGGGAAAACTATAAAGGTGGAAGTGGATTTTATGCCAGATTTAATATTGATGTTTTATGGCTATACCAGGCAGATAATTGAATATCGGTTAAGTTTTACGATGGGTCTCATTAGATACTGTACACACGAGCGAGAGACAAGGCTTGCTAACACTTTGTATTACTTGTTAAATTTTACCTCTTTTTTGTGCTTCCGATATATTTGCTGTTCATTAAATCTTTTTAGTTATTTTGTTATTGCTATAATTATTTATTTACATAGCACCATCATTTTCTGTACAAAGTAAGTGATGCAAGCAAGGTTATTAGAGATAATAAAATACTATAATATAATAATATATACTACTACTACTATTATTATTATTATTATTATTATTATTAATAATAATAACAATAATAATACTAAATATTATTATTAGTACAATAAATAATCTAATAATAATAAGATAATCAAATATTTTGTGTCAAGTGTATATATTTATATATAATAGCATAAGCAGCTATAATAGATGCACCCTACCTGTGCAAACTACCGCAATTACCTGATAGCAGCCTCATGATTAGGGAGAAGCTGGGTGATTTCGGCTTCATTTGTTTTGCTGCAAACTCGCTATTTTCTCTGAATTTCACTCATTGTGTTTCTTAGGTGTAGTTTAGTTAATTTGTATTTTTAATTTCGAGTGTTTTTTTATTATTTACAGCACTTGATTTTTGTGTGTATTTGATCATTATTTGTATGCTGTTGCTTCAAACTTTTGTATTTCACTTTATTTTTTTAATGTCTGTTACTTTTTTATCTTTGAAAAAAGTAAGTAAAATAATGAGGTTAACAAAGGGGCCATTTTTTGGCACAAGTAAAGGTCCAGGATATTTAAAGGAGCATAGGAGCTTTTGCAACCCTCAGGAACCATATAAAGACCATTGCACCCTTAAAACTAAACCCAATTTGCTGAATTTTGGGGGGAAAAATTGCTGCTTCCTAGTTTTTATGGGCTATAAGATGGTAGGGGGAAGGAAAAGCACTGGGTTAGAATCTATATCTCTGTTGGACATGCAAAATCTGTTGGCCTCTCTAGACACCTATCAAGATTTAATCTTTAAGGCTCCATTCATACCCAGAAGTTTTTGAAATTTGTTGCATATGTGTGTTGTGCCTATGGTTCCATTACCCGTTAATGGCACCCCAAGCGTGGGCAGCAGACATGCATTTGCCGAGTGTCAACTGCGCTAAAATTGCCCCAATAAGCTCTATGAAAAACAATTTGAAGCTTCATTGGGTCACTTGTCGTGCACAGGGCAGCCCATTCAAGTGAATGGATTGCCCTATGTGCAACAAGCAGAAGCGCTTGACAAACATGTAAAAAACACAGGAGTGGGAATGCGGGTTTCCAATACGCTCAAGTGTGAGCCCATCCTAAAGCAGAAATAAAGTCTGCAGATACTCATCTTCGTTCCAATGGGGTGCCACCATCTAGATCCCTTGTTGAGTGGTGACATCACCTCACCAACTACTTCCGGGTGCCAGGTCTTTGGTCTTATTAATTGGCAGCTGGGGAATGATGTGACTCCCGCATATGTACACAAGTGATTCTTTCTGGCACTAGGCAGGCAAGTTTGTTTCATTGCAGACAAGACCAAGGGTGGACTAACAGATCATGGGGCCCCCGGGAAATAGAGGATCATGGGGCCCCTGTGTGCTCGCCCACACTCAAACCATACCCAAAAAAGCCTATGAAAGGTACCAGGGGCATCTCATGGGGCCCTCTACTGACCCTGGGCCCTCGGGCAGTGCCCGAGTTCTTGAATGGTCAGTCGGCCCCTGGACAAGACATAGCATATCTCTTCTGCAATAAAGAGCCAGCCTGCTCACTTTTATTTTATTGTAGGTTTAGTTTCACTTTAATAGATGTAGTTGTACCCACCTTATAGTAACTGCCTGTAGGATGTACTGCGCAAAAATTGGATATAATAGATATGTTGCTGAAATTGTATGCCAGGTGGAACCTCATTGGTTGTACTGGCATGAATCTATTTTACAGAGGAAACAGAATGATTCCCTATAGCTTTCTAATATATTGGAGAACTTTGCGGGGCTCATTCAATAAACAGTGCAAAGAGCAAAGCACCAAATGAGAAGCGATGTACAATCAATCAGGAGTCAGTCTACCAAAGCAAGACCTGTACCATATCAATTCTGATTTGTTAGAAGACGTGGTACAGGCTAAAAATGTAAAATGGCGGTCAAGTTTGCTTTGTTATAAAAACTCTGTAGTTGACAGTGCTGGAACAATGGAACACCAGGTCTGGATTATCAGAGACATCAATCTCACTTCAAGACCTTTCAGGTGTAGCTATTTCACTGGCCTTGCATGACATAGCAGCCAGAATGTTGGGAAAACAAAGCCTTTCACCATGTAGGCTGAGTTTGGCTTGTTGGTGCTCATTGTTGACTGCTCTGCATTATTAGCTGTAGGCTTGGAGCTCTGAGTGCAATGAATGTATGTAAACACTTAAAGGAATTATATGGCCACAACATACACTTTCAATTTTAAAATTGGTGCTGTAATAATAATTCAAACAATAGTTATATTTGACAATTCAATACAGGCTTACTTGAAAAATCTTCATTCATGTTGTGAGTGCTGCCTGTCTGCTGGCCATCTCTTTCCACAACGTCCTGGATTCTTGATGCTTTGCAGCTTCTCCTCAGCTGTTTACTATTGATGGTACCTTGCTGCCTGCTAACACCTCTCCTCTTTTTTTTATGGTGGACACTCTAAACCACAGGTGTCAAACACAAGACCTGCTGGCCGAATCCGGCCCTCTAGGCCATTTCATGTGGCCCTTCTCCTGCACGTACCTGTCAGGGATCCGGGTGTGACCAGAAATGTGTGGACTGACACAGGGAAGTAGCAGGCTTCAGGAACACAGGCGTAGTCAGGGCTGGAGAGGTGGAACGGTCAGGCGGGCCGTAAGGTACCGTCAGGCACCGCCCGGCGGGATCTCTAGTAACCCACAGAACAGGATTCCCCAGAGCGCGGAGTCTAAGCCCCAGTCTGCCTTTTCACCAGAGCCCCTGATGATGGGGATGGACTTGGCGCAGGACTGAGACCAGGTCGCGGCCCCTGAGTGCATCCAACTGTGGTAGAGGGGTCCGCCGAGGGTATGTACCAGGGGAAAGCCTGATGTGAAGGGGATGGCAGGTTTGGACAGTAGTGACTGGATCCGTGCGGGATGGATGGATCTTCTGGGTAGCGTCAGGCGTAGTCAGGCAGGCCAGGTCAGCAACGTGCGGGCAGTGAGGTACCGGAGGAGCAGGCAGAGAATAGTCAGGGTCACAAGTCGGGTTCAGTAACTCACGGGCAGCGCGGTACAGAGGATCAGGGAGAAGGATGGTCAGGAAAGCCAGGGGTTCAACAGGAGACGGTCAGCAGAGGTCAGGATCAAAGCAGGGTCAGCAACTAGGCAGATAGGCAGGAACACAGGATACCAGGTACAGGGGCTCATGGGAAACATACACCAAGGCACTGACTGCAGGTCTGGCCATTCCTTAAATACACCTCCTGCAATCAGCCCCAGGTGTTGGTTGATTGCAGGAGTGAGCTTCTGGCTGCTGAGAGCACCCGCTGGTCAGCCCTGGTACTGCAGCCCACACGGCAGGTGAGTCCCACCACCAGTGCTGAGTCCATTCCTGACAGTACCTCCTTGTCTCTGCCCCCACCTTGTTTCAGCAGTCGGCAGCAGAGAGGAGAATAGAACTCCTCTGCCAAATCCTACACCTCTCAGTGCAGCGCAGCACCCCCTCATCTCTGCCTCCCCTGGTCTCAGCATTCAGCAGTAACTGACTACACTCCTCCTCTGGTCCTCTGGTCTTCCTGCACTTTCTGCTTTCCAGCTTTGCCCAAAAGGAGGGGGCACAGTGATGTTAAGTAGGGTGTGGGATTCTTGACATCTGATGTAATGGGGGTGGGGTGCTCTGGATATCTAGTCTTACAGATACAACCGGCCGTTTGAAGGCAATCATAATGCTGATATGGCCCACGATGAAATGGAGTTTGACACCCCTGCTCTAAACCATGCTATGGGTCTTTACCTTGCTCTCTTGGCTTAACCCATTAGATAAGTGAAGACCACTACCACTTACACCCCATGTATTCCAACTACTAATTTAGCTGTTTGCCTTCAGTTTTTCTTTAAACCAGCTTAAAATGACCCAAATGTAGACCCTAACACTAAACTAATCTCTTTTTCTGTAAACGTACCTTGTCCTGAACTGGGTCAGCCACACCAAATTCTCACATATTTGCTTTAAGAGTGTCAGTTCCCAGATGTCAGTTCTACTGTGCTGGTGTAAATTCAAACATGCAAGCTTTTCAGTTTTTTACTATTGTGTACCTTTAATATCTACAGATGAAAAAATGGTAAAACTCCAGCTAGATAGAACCCATTCAAACATAAGATAACAAAACCAGCTTTTGTTGCAGTACTCACCATCAATCCAGAGGTTTCCTATGTAGTGATTTTTTTCTGCCACTAGATGTTAGTCTGATGGCCAGCATCATTCACCCCACTTCTCCAAGCTCAGGTCATCCTGGACCTGCCCCAGTCTGTAACGAGACGATGAAAAGAGAAGGAATTTTAGCAATAAGGCTTATATTTATTGTCACTTTGCTTTCTCCTCCTATTAGTATGCTTTTTGTCAGCGTCATTCAACCCACTTCCTCCAAACCCAGGTTATCCTGGGCCTGTCCCAGTCAGTCTGTGACTGGACAGTGGAAATAGCAGCAGTTTCAGCGATGAGCTTATCTCTTTATCACTTTGTTTTCTCCTCCTATTAGTATGCTTCTTGTCAGCACATTAAGTGACTGGCTGTAGTTGTACTGAATCTGATAGCCAGCATCATTCAACCCACTTCCTCCAAGCCCAGTGAAAAGAGAAGCAGCACATATTTGAGCTTATCTCTTTGTCACTTTGCTTTTTCCTCCTATCAGTGTGCTCCTTATTAGCATATTAACTGACTGGCTCTAGAGGTCCTCAGTCTTATGGCCAGCTTCATACATCCTAATCCTCTGAATCCAGGTTATCCTTGGTCTGCCCCAGTCTGTGACTGCACAGTGAAAAGAAAAGCAGTTTCAGCTTTCTCCTCATATCAGTATTCTCCTTGTCAGACTATTAAGTGGCTTGCTGTAGATGTACTGAGTCTGATGGTTAGCATCATTCAACCAACTTCTTCCAAGCCCAGCTTATCCTTGACCAATCTCAGCCTGTGACTGGACAGTGAAAGGAGAAGCAGTACATTGATGAGCTTATCTCTTTGTCACTTTGCTTTCTCCTCCTATCAATGTGTTCTTTGTTATCACATTACCTGACTGGCTCTAGGGGTCCTCAGTCTGAAGGCTAGCTTCATACATCCTAATTCTCTGAACCCAGGTTGTTCTGGACCTGCCCCAGGCTGTGACTAGACAGTAAAAGGAGAAGCAGCATAGTGATGAGCTTATCTCTTAGTCACTCTGTTTTCTACACCTATCAGTATGCTCCTTGTCAGCACACTAATTGACTGGCTCTAGAGGTCTTCAGTCTGACGGCTAGCATCATTCATCCCAATCCTCTGAGACCAGGTCATCCTGGACTAAACCCAGCATGTGACTGGACAGTGAAATGAGAAGCAGCACATGGATCAGCCTTATCTCTATGTCAATTTTCTTTCTCCTTCCATCAGCATGCTTCTTGTCAGCACATGATTTGACTGCTGCTTCTTTCTGTAAGGCCTCATGCGCACTGCAGCTGTCAAATGCCCATTTTGCAGGCATTTGACTTTTTTTTTTAGCCCTAAACTCCCTCTATGTCCATGCACACATAGGCTTTTAGAGGAGTTTAGAGAGAGTGGATTTTAGGGGCAAAAATCTGAATGCACCAAAATCACATTCAGGAGAAGAACGTTTGGGCAGAAAAACTGTGTGACACACCTAAATGCATGTAAACGCATCAAAACGTGCCTAAATGCTAAGCACGTTTAGATTTGAGCATTTATTTATGTCAACTTAATATTCTGGCCAATGAAATGAATAAATACCCAAAACTCACCTAAACGGGCCTGAAAAATGCAGCTTTAGGAGAAATGCATTTAGAAGAGCCTAATGTACATGAGGCCTAACACTCCTGTACCAGGACCAAAGGAGGTCCTATTCTGGTACTCACGTTGCCTGCTTTTAACAAATATATTTAATGATTTATTAATGATTACAGATCTGCATTAGGTGTTTTTATATCGGCCAAGGGTTCAGCTTTAAATGTACAACACACAGTGATAGATTCCTTTTAGGAACTCATGGCAGCAATTTTAATGCTATTTTTCATGTGGCGTTTGGAGCCTCTAGACGGCTCTTGACAGGAGCCAAGCCTCAGCTTTGGACGGAGAGACCAGAACGTGTTAGATTGAGTCTTCAGCTGCAAGAAATCGGTTTTATACAGAAGCCCGGACACACCTCATGAAAGACTCAGCATGTGAAGAACATTCTACCACTACGAGGTTACCTTGATATGTGACTTCATTCCAGCTCCATTCTAGACGGCTAGAATAGAGGCAGCCTTGTCTTTCGAGGGGGGAAGACGGCCTTTGTACAATAATGCCATGGGAAATGCTGGCAGAGGATTTTCGCTGCGTACTGAAAGAGAGAGACTTTTCAGACCGCAGCCTGTGAACCACATGTGTTTACCTTGGCAGACGACCATTATTTGTTCATAAGCTTTCTGTCTCTGCTTAACGTGTTCCAATTTTGGGGGCGAAGACTTTGCCAGAATTTTCTAGGACAATCCGCTATGCTAAGCAAAA